>NC_082386.1:11714170-11719170 GCF_031168955.1 Gadus macrocephalus
AAGCGGAGGACTTGGACGAAGGCGTATCGGGGAGAGCGCGTTCATTGATTTGGAGCCCAGCAGTCAGCGGTTTGGGACGACCGGAGCTGCTTGGTGGCGGGGGCGGGGGTCTCTAGTCACGTGATCAGCTCTCGAACCACGCACCGGCCAGCTGTGGAGATGAGATTGTTTTTGGGGATCGAACGCTTTATGCACTATACTTTTAGTCGCAACTTGTTGGACAGCGCAGGATGCAGAGCGCATGGATCGTAGGCAGGGGTGCATAATCTAATTTGAATGCTCAGTCTTCTGACAGAAATATGGAAAAAAACAATTGCAGCTATGTAGCCCTCTGGCTGAAAATGATGGGTACTTTATATTAATTTATATTCGCAGTTTCATCCACAGTTATGCAGGCAGATTCCACATGCATTTAAAATATGATGAATCAATTATTTGACATCAAATAATGAAGCACTGCAATAGAGAAACAAATATTCGGGCTGCCAGGAATTGCATGAATACGTCTATTCATGTTCACTTTCAAAACTAAAAACATCATCTATTTAAACTAAAGATATATATTTTTTTATATAATAAGAATATTTCCAGAATTTCCAATACAAATTCCTTACAATGATGACAGAATCATGTGCAGTGACAAATAACTTACGTTTTCTACTATGTCCATAGACTGTTGAAATTACACTTGTGGGACAGAGCATGGAAATTTTAAAAGGGGGCTTCAGAGGCGCTCCATGATGTAATAAAACGCACCCCTAGCGGTCAATCCCCGAACCACTGCTCCCCACGGGTTCGATAAAACTCGCAGTGCGTCCGATAGCATCAGTGATGGAATGTGAATGTCCTCATCGAGCCGATCACTGTTTAACACCGGGTCCTCCTCGCATGGTGATCGTACCGCAGTTTCAAAAGCCTTCCTGATCCTCCGTCCGCTTGGACCTACAATGATAAGCAGGAAAGTGTTGCTGAGGGCGGTGGAGACCCCCAGCCCAGTGGTCTGCTGGAACCCGTGAAGAATACACACTTACCAGGCAAGCCAACGTCGTCGGGCAGCGGCCACTCTCTCTTCGGGGATATCAACCCTAAAGTGACTGCTAACGGTGTGCATGATATTGAAGATAGGATTCTGAGGATCACTGGTTACTATGGCTATTACCAGGATACTCTAGTCATAGAAGTAAGTAACACGTTCAAAGAACATTAGATCTGTGTCGGAGTTTTTTTTTATTTTTTATTTTTGCTGGTGAGGTGATCAGCGTCGTCTAATAATATATTTCGTTCATTAATGTTGAAATATTAGACCGGACTTGTGGTATAGTCGAGATGTCGTGAGTTATTGGAAATCATGCGTATTCTTATTTTTTATCTACCATAGTTAGTCAGTATTAAATCTCTGTTGAGCTGGATTACCCCGTTGGATCAAATATTTTTTTGCTAAACTGTTGTTAGACTTAACGTAAAATAGAGAGAGCATGTTAGAGAGAGAGACAGAGAGTCAGACAGACAGGCAGCCAGACAGAGACATAGAGAATAACTTCCATTCCATAAATGCAATTACACCACCAGTTGACAGCACCAAGACTTTGATGGCACTTTGGGATGTGAGTTAATATTTAAACTGCCTTCTAATACTGCTAAATCAAACAGGCGTTCTGCTTTGACCAACACAGAACCATTACATCTCGGTGTCATTCATATTGAATTGTGTATTGTGCATGTTTGCATTGAATTAATACAATCAATTTCCTCCGGCTGGCTGTCCAATCATGCAGTCAATTCTCTCTCTCTCTCTCTCTCTCTCTCTCTCTCTCTCTCTCTCTCTCTCTCTCTCTCTCTCTCTCTCTCTCTCTCTCTCTCTCTCTCTCTCTCTCTCTCTCTCTCTCTCTCTCTCCTCTCTCTCTCTCTCTCTCTCTCTCTCTCTCTCTCTCTCTCTCTCTCTCTCTCTCTCTCTCTCTCTCTCTCTCTCTCTCTCTCTCTCTCTCTCTCTCTCTCTCTCTCTCTCTCTCTCTCTCTCTCTCTCTCATGCAAGTTGCACAATGGGAGCTCTCTGTCAGTGGTAGCTCGAAGATATGGCTGCATGACAACCCATCCATACCTCTTCATCCCACCTCTCTGTCAGAGGGCTTTTGATCGAGTGGCCCAGCAGTTCAGATTGTGCCGACTGTAGGGGGAAATGATGGAGAATGGGATCCATGTTACGACTGAGCTAGCCAAGCACTTAGCTCCGGCTCGTCCTCGTTTAGCCCACCTTCCTCTTCTGTTAACACGCAAACAATGGGCAACTACTGACAAGACACGTTTACATCATGTACTATGGATGCTACTCTGCATGTTTATAACATTATAAATAAAACAGGCAGCAGTTGCAGCCTGCTTCTGTTTTCTTTAGTACGATTCTTCCTCATTCTTTGTTTTAATTGATTGGTAACGATTGCACTCTCCTAATAGGATCTAATATTGACCTGGTCATTCATCAGCGGGCCCTTGAGGGCCCTTCTGTGATTGTGGTCCCCCCGAAAATGAATTGGCCCCGTCTCCAGTCCGCCAAAGCCTTAGCTAAACCAATTATGAGCTGAGACGGCGAGAAATAGGAAAACATATGCTGGCATTTGGGGAAGCAAGCTCACCTCTGACTGCATTCAAAACAAGTCAGGAGAAAACTTTTCTCCCTCCAAACTCAGAGACAATGCAATAATGAAGATAGATCTCTTGTTAAGGACCCAGGGGCTTCGGCCCGGCCTCTGTAGGCAGTTAGCACTTTAATTGATTTTTAGATTGAAGTTCAGGAAAAGAAATCGAGTGTGGCCTCCATCAACAAGCCCTATTACTCAACATCGTTCGCTCAAGTTGATTCTCTGTGACGGGTTGTGAGACATGTTTGGTTGAAATATAATTTCATGTATGGGCTGTAGCAGAAACGAAAACTGGAAACAAGAGATAAGATAAATACATGAATGAATGCATGCATGAATGAGGGGCCAGGTCTGAGGGGCAGGTCTGAGGAGCAGGTCTGAGGAGCAGGTCTGAGGGGCAGGTCTGAGGAGCAGGTCTGAGGAGCAGGTCTGAGGAGCAGGTGTGAGGAGCAGGTCTGAGGAGAAGGTCTGAGGGGCAGGTCTGAGGAGCAGGTCTCAGGGGCAGGTCTGAGGAGCAGGTCTCAGGGGCAGGTCTGAGGGGCAGGTCTGAGGGGCAGGTCTGAGGGGCAGGTGTGAGGAGCAGTCTGAGGAGCAGGTCTGAGGAGCAGGTCTGAGGGGCAGGTGTGAGGAGCAGGTCTGAGGAGCAGGTCTGAGGAGCAGGTGTTCAAGATAACAGGCAGAACAACAGCCTCATGAACGCTGCCACGGGCCTCACGCCTCGCTGCCTTTCTGATATTACGAACAAATTCGGCGCACTGATAAGGAAAGGAGACAACGCCTGGATTCATGCCTTCATTCACACTCTCCCTCCCTCCGCTGCAACCAAAGCCCCTTCAGACCCCACAGATGCTGCATCCTGCCTGGCATCTGTGTTTTAAGCAATTAAACATGCTTGCATAACGTTGCAGGCGCTCTCTCCCTAGGAATGTGAAGACGCTGCTCCTGAGATGACAGGGAGTCTTTGCATTAGTCCCCTCTGCCTTTTTGTTTTATCTTATTCTACACCATGAGCGGGGATCCAGAAGTCAAGCTGAAGCTGTAGCTGTGTGGCATACTATTTTCTGAATAATGCACACGTCGCAGTAGTATTAGAACAGTGAAGGTTTGTGCCAAGCTTTTGGGGGTAATGATATATTTAGCAAGATTTGTTTGCCAATTTCCTATTATTGTCATGGCCATCTGTGTTGTATTACAGAACGCCTCGAAGGGCAATTGTGGAATACATTTGTTGATGGCCCTCGTGGTATTATATGGGTCTGGTTTGGTAAATGGAAACTCCAACCGTAGAGGACGGCACATTGCCATTCACTTCAATATCTAACTACAACTCAGAAAAAGAACTACAATGATATGAACAACGTGTTTTGCTGCATTGTGAGGAGCCCAGCCTTTCGTTGCAAACAACCGGCCACGCAACAATGCAACAATGGCAGTAAGTGCCTGCTCAGCATCTTCCAGGAAACGGGCGCTGTATCACTGCTGTGTCCCCCCATGTTTGTGTCTCTCTTTGAAAACTGCAAGAGGAACGGTTCCCTGCTGGTTAACTTGCTCTGATGGAGAGGAGACTGCAGACACTCATACAGGCACACTGATGTTCAACGTTTTGCTCCAATTACATTGCAGAAAACTGCAATAACGGCCAGTTTTTCTTGGATGTATCTTTCCGCGTTGATGGCATCACCTGTTTCATCGAGATGTTGTTAAATCCGTGTTTACCCCTTCAGTGTGCACAGATTTGTTCTGGCCCGGTCCGTTTCCAGGCCTGCTGCCTTGCTGCTATTAATAACCCGGCAGCCTTGAATAGGACATGAGCGTTTTGCCTGAACCCGGGCCCACGAGCCGTGAGCCCGGCGCTCTCTGGGGACACGATGCAAATACACTCCTCCACTAATGGGTGTGGCATTGCAACCGAAAAGAACCCATACCATTTAACAAGGTGAGGTTTGTTAGAATCTCTCTCTCTCTCTCTCTCTCTCTCTCTCTCTCTCTCTCTCTCTCTCTCTCTCTCTCTCTCTCTCTCACACTCTCACACACTCTCTCTCTCTCTCTCTCTCTCTCTCTCTCTCTCTCTCTCTCTCTCTCTCTCTCTCTCTCTCTCTCTCTCTCTCTCTCTCTCTCTCTCTCTCTCTCTCTCTCTCTCTCTCTCTCTCTCTCTCTCAATCGCTTAAACCAGAAAAGGTCTTCGGTCTTAAATACATTATTATTTCATAAATAATTAAATAAATGCATACCTCATTGTACTCTAACAATACACTTCTTCTCATGGACACATGTGCATCGTTGGATCTTATGTCAATTGCTTTACGTCTCAGATTAGTCTGTTCTGCCCACTACCAAACAGCGCCCTCCTGTGGTGAATACATT
>NC_082386.1:11721670-11761583 GCF_031168955.1 Gadus macrocephalus
CTCTGTCTTTCTCTCTCTTGCTCTGTGTGTTAATAGCCACTTAGTGCAAGAGCGAGGTGCACTGTGTTGTCTCTCAACGCAAAACCCAGGGACCCACAGCAGACAGGCTGGGATCCGCTTCCGAGGGGAGAGCAGTGGCTCAGTGTGACACGAAGCGTCCACACAGCGGTCGACTCTGGACTCGAAACTTCCGGCCCCCCGAAGTCTACCACCTGAGCTCACGTTCCGACGTCATGTGATCTTCAGGGAACCAATCGGAGAAGGGACGTTTCTCGTCGTTCCTGGCTTCATTCATGTGTTTTCCACCCCCCCCGCACCCCTCCTGTGTTGCATTCAGGCTTTGGGCTCACACACACCCTGGGGCCTCTGGGTATCGATCCAGAGCGGTGAGTGGCAGTGCAGGGCAGACGGGCCCCCGGGCTGCTTGTGTTACAGGGTGAAACCACTCCCCTGTCAGGACGCTTGCGGTAGATAGCGATACCCTCACGCCTCCTGGCTGCAGCCATCTTAGAGTGCATCAAACCCTTCATCATTAGAACCCAACGCAATAAAACACAGACTGAGAGATGGGATAGTCCAGGGAACTCCTTGAAATGGAAAACTCTGAAGCCACAATGACCGGTAGGATGGCTTGACCGGGATTCATCCCGCCCCCCCCCAACCCCTTGTCTGATCCATAATGGCTGCCCTTGAGTCGGAGGGTGTCCTTGCCACTGTTACAGACCATGAAGATAACCTTTTGATTCCGTGGGCTCCATTACAAAGCGGTCTTCTGTGTGACACAGTACAGGCCCTGATGCAAACGCTGCTCTCCGCACTGTGGTTCAATACTGCACGGTGCACATCATTATTAGCCCATTAACGCAAATCCATGATATTATGATTGTCTAGCAGCAGGAGAGTGAGGCTGTGCTGCGATACAGCGTACGTTTGTTTGTGAATAGCATCATCGGACAGAGATTGGGGATCTTCATCCTGAGTAGTGTGAAGTGCGTCCTGTCACCATTCGATTCAGTATGGTCTCAATAGGTAGAGACGCGAGTCTGGGGAGTGTGTGTTTATGTATGTGTGTTGGGGGGGGAAGCTCTTCCAAATTAACCAAAGTCTCAAGGATTTGAGACACAGTGGATATGCAGCCAAGAAATAGAGAGTGTGTGAGTGAGAGAGAGGAAGAAAGCTAGGGAGCGACAGAGAATGAGACAAAGAGTGAGAGAGAGACAGAGAAAGAGTGCGAGAGAGATACACAGAGAGAAACACAGCGAGAGGGAAAGAGAGACAGAGAGAGGAAGAAAGGGAGGATAAGCGATAGAGAGAGAGAGGGAGGATTGGAATGAGAGAGAGAGAGAGGCAGAGAGGGAGGATGGGGAGAGAGTGAGATGAAGAGAGGGATGATGGGGAGAAAGAAGGGGAATAAGGGGTAGGGGAGCCGACATGGCATAATTAGCCCTGGCTGCTTGGTTACCTTCAAAACAAAGCTGCTGATTTGTGGAGCAAAAGAAGGAGGAGGGCAGAAACAGGAGGGACAGGGGGGGGGGGAGACAGAGGGAGAGAGAGGCAGAGGCGGGATGGAGAAAGAGAGGGAGAGAGAGAGAGAGAGAGGGAGAGAGAGTAAAAGAGAGTGAGTGATTGAGAGAGAGTGGAAGAGGTTCGAAAGAGAGTGAGTGAGAGAGTGACAGAGGTAGAGATAACTAAATAAGAGAGAGAGAGAGAGAGAGAGAGAGAGAGAGAGAGAGAGAGAGAGAGAGAGAGAGAGAGAGAGAGAGGGAGGTGGTGGAGGAGGTAACGGAGAGAGAGATGAGAGGAGTGATTGCACCGTGCCACGCACACTTGAAGTTCAGTCTCCCAGGGAGACTGTGGCAGCAGTGGTTCAGGGCATGACAGCAGCGTAACGGCAGGGTCTCCACTCCACCACACATATCCACTCCAGCTCCTCTCTGTGCCCGGCATCCAGACTGGCAGAGAGACCCAGAAGAGAGACAGAGACAGAGACAGAGAGAGAGAGAGAGAGAGAGAGAGAGAGAGAGCATCATCCACTGGGAGGGAGCTAGTTTCGGGGCACAGAAGTAGACAGAGAGGTGTGTCAGCGCTGGTAAGAAGAAGAGGAAGAGTTGACTTGGGAGTGCTTAGTGACGCTAGAGAGGATTCCGGAGGCTCTGAGGAGGCACCAGACGGGCATGAGGAGGTGCTGAGCTTGCAGCCTTCCAAGGTACGCCGACAGCAGACACACAAACATCTCACACACGTTACGTCCATCGCACCGGGCCGCTCTCCTGCAGCCGGACCATGAAGAAGCACTCGGCCCGCGTGGCTCCGCTCAGCTCCTACAGCTCCCAGGTCCTGACGTGCCCCATCTCAGAAGGTAAACCGAGGAGGGGAGCATGCTCGTCCAGCTCTGGAATTTCTCTGTAGATGTGTGTGTGTGTGTGTGTGTGTGTGGGTGGTATATTTGTCTTTATGTATGCGGAAAAGAAACAGAAAGAGAGTATAGAGGAGAGAGAAAGAGAGAAAGATTGAGAGGAAAATGCGTTTTATTCATTGAATGCTTTGGGGTTGTGGTTGAGGTAACAGAGTGTGCTGATTGGTGCTGTGCCATGTCACGCCATGTCGCTGGTATGAGTAGTCCTGAGGTATTTGGTTCTGTCTGTTGAGAGCTACAGTTTTCCTTTTCAAATGCATGCAAACATGGATTTTTATGTGTCACAAGGAACTTACTTTAAATTGGTTTATTCATCATGGTGCCTCGAGATTGGATGCCAAACATTGCCAAAACACACTCATCCTTTGAGAGAGAGAGAGAGAGAGAGAGAGAGAGAGAGAGAGAGAGAGAGAGAGAGAGAGAGAGAGAGAGAAGGTGGGAGAGAGAGAGAAAGAGAGAGAGAGGGAGAGAGCGACAGAGAGAGATTGGGGGAATTTAAAGTTTGAGTGCCTACTTCCTTTCAGAAGAGGCTGCTGGGTGTGTTGAAAGGAAGCATTGCACCATGGTCAACGAATGATGTCAACAAAACCCAACAGTCTGGGGTCAACGCCAACCTTCCCCTGATACGTCCCGTCTGTTTCCATCACTCCCCCATCCCTCAATCTGTCCTCCTGAGTCCTACAAGAGTGAACAGGGTTGTTGAGACGGGTGTGTGTTGTGTTGAGTGCTTACAGTAGGAAAGACTTAAGGGGAAGAGACCTGTGTTGTCAGCCACGGCTTCGTGGTGGATTCAGCAAAGGGGGTTTCATGCATCAGTGTCAACAGCACCGACACGCAGGGATAAAACACTGGAGCGTTGAGGGCTGCGTCACCATCCCAGCGAATAGGCAGGGTTAATGGAAATGCCAATAGTGTATGGCAGCATGCCACGCTCTGACGGGAACCCTGCACACACTGCTAGTACTCCAAGTCGCTGTATTGACCTCCTTGCCTGATGCATTTATGTAAATAAATCATATTAAATTCAGATTGAATATGACTATATTTAGGAAATGGAGTAATGACTAAAGTAGGGACTTTAGTGAAGGCAATGCGGGAGTTGATGCTAATTATGGAGTGCTTTGTGCTGCTTATTTCTAGGCTTCTAGGCCTTTTTTTGTGTGACCGTTTTTGTAAACTGGGTCGCTGAAGGCTACAAGTTGCACAAATGCTTTGGAGATTTTAATTGCATACACAGAGGTCTTTTTGATATAATCCGTGTTAGATAAACTTAATATAGTTGACCGCGTCAGGGGAAAGGTTTAAAACAGACTCATGCTCAGAGTAAGGATAGCGTTCAGACACTCAGCTGGAACCCAGCAAAGTGATCCCTTAACTGGTTTGTGTTCAGATGTCGCGGAATGAAACTGAAAATATTTCATAAGCAACTGTCAGCTGCAATAGTGAAAATATCAACATAAAAAGGATAGTTTTTGACTTTGAGGGAAAATAAACTAAGTTTAGAAGGCTGATCAATTTAATACCCAAACATACGCAAATCAAGGCAAGAGCACTCATTTGTAAAGATGTGCTACTAAATATGACTTGTATACTCTCTCTCTATTTCTCTCTAAGTGTCTTCATCATCACATCAGCGCTGCAATGAGCATGTCATAAAAGAGACCCTTAAGTTAATACTAATCTAAACACATATGTTAAGCAGATATTAATGAATCATGATGATGATGTCCAATCCATTCTTTGGCTCTGATAACAGACAGTGGGAAAGCTTGTTATTGAAAGGTGTAAAAAATGCTGTTTGTATTCTGCAAGAAAGGAAAATCGAAATGTACTGTTTGCTTTGGCCAACAATGCCATTAGCCTTATTGAAAGCCCTTGCTGTGCGAGAATCAGATTAGACCAAATCTTTGGATGAGCCCTGGTTAGTCTGCAACTGTAAGCCTTCACTCGCGGGCCGATGGCAGATCCAATTTCAACTAGGATCCTTGAACATAAAATAGTGGAAAATGTGCTGACCTCTGAGTCTGAAATGCTGATAACAATATCAGCCGAAAGGGGGTTTGGATTCCCAAACTTACATCCACACCTCAATAGGCAACCAGAGAGCGTCAGCATCTTGTTTTATACTTTTAGATGCACTTTTGCAGTTTTCAGGGCTACAATGGCATTTTTACTAATTCTCTCAATCGGTATTTTGTTCTGAGGAGTTAGCTTTGCAAGTTGTACAGAAGGTGCTTAGCAATGTCTTCTTATGTCACTATAGAGACTACATTGAGTACTTCTGGCTCAGTGCTGTTGGTATCTTAACTTAACCTAGATAACTCAATTTTGGATAGCTTCGAATTATTCGATTGGTCTTTGGTGTTATGAAGTTATGAAGTTAGGTTCAATTGTAGTTCTTCAAATTAATTCATGTTTGGGGTGCGAGTTTCTTTACATGACACTGTTGTTTGAATGTTCCTCAGGATCTGCCATGCATCCTATGTCTGTACCAAACATAGGAAATGGTGAAGATAGTAACTTTCAATATCATGTTTTAGGACCTGGGGGATGGCTCTGTGATGATGCTGCTCAGGGCCTCAGAAGGCAATAAGGTGTAATGAGAGTCCTATTGGCCTGAACTCTGGGGAACTGTGTGGAAAGCGCTTAAGGCTAGCATTAGCATCTTAAATTGTGGTGGAACTAGCGGGATGCTAGTGGTGCTGAGGCTGCAAAAACAACACTAGCGGCTAACAGCTAGCAGGTCATCTTTTATCCCTTCCTCGGTGTAAACTGATCTTACTCACGCGATACCGGTTGAGATGCTCCCTCTTGGAGAACTTCCCAAAAAAATCACACAGAAACACAATCACACACACACACACACACACACACACACACACACACACACACACACACACACACACACACACACACACACACACACACACACACACACACACACACACACACACACACACACACACACAAAACACAGGTGCACATGCACACGCACTCACACTAACACACACACACTAACACACACACACTAGCACACATACACACGCACAAACACTAGCACACACACACAGTTGTGGTCTGATGATCTATTATGGCACTGCGGCATGTGTAGTTATGCTAATATAGCAAAATTAGTTTTCCCATGAATAATATTGCAAATGATCCACTCCATTTTCTCTCAGTTTTCTCTTGGTGGGCCAACCGAATGGTCGTCATCAGTCTGGAGCCGAAACACCTCTAATGCATCTATTGACTTATCTATCAGCCCTATATATATGATCTATTTGGAGATAATATCTCCTTTAAGGGTAGGTTACAGCCAATCACGCATCGTTCCAAGAATACATCCAATAAGTCCATTAAAGCCTCCTCATCATGCAGTCCGCCCATTGGCTGCGGTGTGAGCCAGAGGTTGACATGACTTCCCTGTGCTAAGTCACAAGGGGGAGCTGACACTTTCCTTTTGTTTAGCATCGGGTTTCCGCTCACATGCTAATG
Organism: Gadus macrocephalus; assembly: GCF_031168955.1. Lineage (NCBI taxonomy): Eukaryota > Metazoa > Chordata > Actinopteri > Gadiformes > Gadidae > Gadus > Gadus macrocephalus. The sequence goes on from NC_082386.1 coordinate 11,727,585, forward strand.
TCGCGGCCCGCTGCGGCCCGTGAACCGCAGCGCATCAGGAACCGGTGGGGGAGCAGCGCTAGCATCTGTTCTCAGCTGACGCGCTAACGCTATCAAAGCCTTGCTCCCTGTTGTCTACAGAGAAACAGGCGTAGGAAAGCTTTACTAAGCCCTGCTGATCAATATCTGCTTACCCACTGTCTCACAGAGGGGATAATGTGGCCACATTGGCCGAAACAGTGGTTCCATATTAATATTACCAGTAGGTCAATGGATCAATGGTTAAAACGCACCAGTGTGTGATATTCTATATTGCAAGCTTTTGTCTGCTTCCTTTTGCCCATAAAAACTGAATTATTTAGTAATCTGCAGCACTGTAAGGGTTTAAGGCTTTTAGTATAAAAGCCCATTCATGGAAAATATACACGCTATACATAACTGACACTCTCCCTCCTCCGTCGTCTTCTCGCCCCCCAGGAGAGGAAGGGTCCGACTCCCACGCAGAGACACCGGGCAGCGAGGCCAGCGTGGAGAGCAAGGCCTACCAGACCTGTGCCAGCACCGTCCTGAAGGTCCTGGGGGGTCTGCTGGTGGTGCTGTGCATCTCCTCCTCCTGGGTGGGCACCACGCAGGTGGTGAAGCTCACCTTCCAGTCCTTCTCCTGCCCCTTCTTCGTCTCCTGGTTCAGCAGCAACTGGAACATCCTGTTCTTCCCCATCTACTACTCCACCACCATGGTGACCACCCGGGAGAAGCAGAGCCCCATCCAGAAGTTCAGGTACCTTCAACTTAGTGAGGGAAGGGGGGAAGTGGGTTGCGGCTTCGGGGTTCAGTTTTGTGAGGGGGAAGGAGGGAGGGGGGGGGGGGGTGCTGCTTCAGTTGCGGGGGTTCCGTTTTGTTAGGAGAGGGAGGGAGGGAGGGAGGGAGGGAGGGAGGGAGGGAGGGGGGTTTCGGCTTCAGTTGCAGGGGCTCAGTTTTTTTTTCAGGGGGAGGGAGGGGGTTGTCACACACGGCACCAAGTGACAAGCCTCTGAATTAAGGATTATAAATTAGGAATTTAGGCATTTACTCATATCTGTGAAGTTCTCAACAGCAGATCATCATCATCACAGAACATCATCAGTTGTTTTTGGTTTCAAATTTCAAATTTCCTTTCTAGAAAAATTCCCTCGGTAACCCCCATAGCTGGCTACGGGCATGGTTCCTTGCTCCTGTGCAGAGTTATCTTTAAATGCAGTAGAGGCAGTATTCTGGGATTGTGTCTAATGTGTGAATACTGTATATATCCGGCTCATTCAATTTTCCTGGAAACCCCTTTAGGATCATGTACTTCGAGGGAAATGCAATGAGCTGTACATAACGCTCGTTCAGAATGAATAACTACTGTAGCCATCCAACGGCCTATTAAACGGTTTATTCTGCATCGGCGAGGCGGAATCCGAGTTCCAGTTTGCCGCCGGCTGCGTCCTTATCAGGAGAGATCTGCAGTCCTGCAGAACCGTTTATCTCCGGCAATTTATTAAGTGTTCTCTTCCGGACAGAACGTATTCAGCTGGAGATGGAGATAATTGCAATGAAGTCTCTAGGAGTCGGTGGTGCTTCAAACGGGTCTGGGGGAGTGTAGCAGCAGCGCCAGGGGTTGTTTGTATTTACCAACCCACAGTGGACACATGGTGTAGCCTGTACCGTGGAGCAGAGCAAGACGGTTCTGACGCTGAACCCACACCCCTCCGGCCCCTGCGACACCCGCTCTGAAATCAAAGGGCGGCGGGATGTGGAGATGTTCTAATACCACTTTTTCCTTCCCGATACCGATTCCGATTCCTGAACTTGAGGATCGGCCGATACAGAGTACGGTATATACCGATACAGCATCTATTATTGTAACTACACAAAGCAATTCTTCTTATTGAAGGGTTCTCTTACGATGACAGCAATGGATAGTCTGTTAACTTACTGTCGACAATATTATTTTTCAGAACTAGATCATTTACATTTACAATCTATAATTATAATAATACATTTGTATTCTTGTAGTTCAGCTTCTATGCATCTATGACTTTCCGACTTGGTAGCTTGAACGCACGTAGGTAAGAGATGGTGCTTTTCCCATTCCGACTTTCCACCTCCAACCATTAACGAACGCAGCACAACGCCATAGTGTTTGTGATGTTCTTTGCCTGTGTAGTAAAAGTCACGTGATGGTATCGGATCGGCGCATTGACTTACCTGCTAGCCGATACCCGATACTGCCTTTTAGGCGGTATCGGAGGATTTTTCGATACTGGTGTCAGTATCAGAACATCTCGAGCGGGACGGTTAAACACCGTGCCGCCGTCCCTGCAGGGAGTGCAGCAGGCTCTTTGGAGAGGACGGGATGACCCTGAAGATCTTCCTGAAGAGGACGGCGCCCTTCTCCATCCTCTGGACCCTGACCAACTACCTGTACCTGCTGGCGCTGAGGAAGCTCACCGCCACCGATGTCTCCGCCCTCTACTGCTGCCACAAGGCCTTCGTCTTCCTGCTGTCCTGGATCGTCCTCAAAGACCGCTTCATGGGGGTCCGGGTCAGTGCCGAAAACGTCCTCCACGACCGCTCATTTAGCCGCCGTGGGGAAGCTCTGGTTCATGTCCGTGTGTAATATCTTCCTCTTTCCGTGCCGCAGATTGTGGCAGCGATAATGGCCATCACAGGCATTGTCATGATGGCCTATGCCGATGGTTTCCATGGTGATTCCTTCGTGGGAGTGGCCTTGGCTGTGGGCTCCGCCTCCACGTCGGCTCTCTACAAGGTTAGCCTATCAGGGAGTTTTTTGCGGTGCATCATATGATCAATGGAAATGTGGTATGTGTTGATTTATTAGCTGCTTACTATAACCGATCAGACTTTGGATTAAGGTCGCCCCTTGTGTTTTTGGTTCTGGCCCAGGCTCTGTGCTGCCTCCCCCCACAAGTTCTGCTTTAACGTAGCAGGACTGCTGGTGTAGCAGCAACAGCTGGAGACCACTGGCTGCTCCACAGCCAGGCCAATCAACACACATCTCCTGCAGTGTTGAGGCCCCTGGTCCGGCTGGATCTTATTACCCAGAAGCTTGTCTCCTGCTGTCCCCAGGTGCTGTTTAAGATGTTCCTGGGCAGTGCCAATCTAGGAGAGGTGGCTCATTTCCTGTCCACCATGGGCTTCTTCAACCTGATCTTCATCTCCTGCGTGCCCCTCATCCTGTACTTCACCAAGGTGGAGCACTGGGGGTCCTTCTCCTCCCTGCCCTGGGGGTACCTCTGTGGCCTGGCCGGGCTGTGGCTAGGTGAGAGCATGGAAACACATACACTCACTTGATTAAAGCAGACACACACGTGCATGCATGCACTCAAGCACACACGCACACATGCACACACACACACACTGAAATACATACACACACCACACACACACTGAAATACACAGACACACATGCATGCTCACACACTCACACATACAAACATAACACACACACACGCATGCTCACACACACAAGTTAATACATGAACACAGACGCACACTAACACACATATATTAACACAAATACCCACTCAAAAAAGTGTGAATGTGTGATCAACACAATGTCTTCACCTATCTACATAAAACTGTTGCCATCCTAATCACAATACCAAAAATATCTCTTGTAGTGTTCAACATCTTGGTGAATGTGGGCGTGGTCCTGACCTACCCCATCCTCATCTCCATTGGAACCCTGCTCAGTGTTCCAGGAAACGCAGGTTGGTGTCACATCGTAGTAATACGGCGGTCACACGTTCACGCACAAAGCAGACGAGTAGATCACGAATCACAGTAAACATTTCATCAGCTCGGGTCAAAAAAGAGATTTCCGATATTACACAAACACAACCCGCAAACGTGATACATTTCACAATGAGCGTGAGAGTAAAACTCCCGCTCCATGTCACTGCGATAACCTACGCCGAGGTCAGCACTTCAGACCACCGTAGCAAAGCGATGACGCAGCGGATCTCGCTCCCCCGCCCCGGAAACCCAAGTACGGCGTGCCTCTCCAGACGCTGCAACTATCCCCTCACCCGGGGAGGATCGGGTTGCCCGGGGCGACGCTAAATGCCTGCAGACATCGTTCTTTTCGTTAACCATAATGGACCATACGTGCACACGAAGGTCAGAGGGTTAAAGCCTGGTTCAGAGCAGCCCCCCCCCCCCCCCCGACCACAGAGGACAGCCAGGAGAGAGACGCACACACACAGAGCAGCCCTACTTGTGCTGATTGTTAAGCCGCCCGCCCGCGCACTAAGCTACGCTCATCCCCCCCCCCCCCACCACACCCACCACCCCCACACACCCACAAGCACCCACCTCCAGCCCCATTGGCACGCTGCCCGCCACTGCCCTCTTAGCTCTCTCTAAAGTAATTAATCTCAATTTGTTTTTCGATCCACCGAAACCTCCTTACCTCACCCGACCTCTCATCAACTCATCTCTCTGTCCCCCGCGTTCCCCGCCTCACCCTTCCCTTCCTCCCTCCCTCCCTCCCTCTCTCACCCTCTCTCTCTCCCTTTCTCACCCTTCCCTTTCTCCCCCTCTCTCCCTCCATCTCTCTCCCTCCATCTCTCTCCCCCAACTCAACCTTCCCTCTCTCTCTCTCTCTCTCTCACTCTATCTCCTCCACCTTCCCGCCTCACCCTTCCCCCTCTCCCTCTCTCCCCCCCACCCCTCACCCTCATAGCGGTGGACGTGCTGAAGCACGAGGTGATCTTCAGCGTGGTGCGCCTGGCTGCCACCTGCATCATCTGCCTGGGCTTCCTGCTGCTGCTGCTCCCCGAGGAGTGGGACTCGGTCACGCTGCGCTTCCTGGCCAACATCGCCGAGAAGAAGTCGGACCAGGACCACGGCGAGGAGCTCACAGAGTCCAGTGTGCACACGCGCAGCCGCAGCCGGGCCAACGGCGCCGTCTCCATACCGCTGGCGTGAGGGCGGGGCGCCCGCACGCCTGCTACTGTTAACCGCCCACCTTGCCTTGCATTGAAGCTCTCTGTCTGAAATCTTTGAATGAAAAAGCCCCCGTCTTGCTTCTCCATGGCCACACACACACGTAGAGAGAGAGAGAGAGAGAGAGAGAGAGAGAGAGAGAGAGAGAGAGAGACGAGAGAGAGAGAGAGAGACGAGAAGTTGGCAGGGCGAGCGCACACACGCGCCCGCGAGAGACAGGTCCGCAGAAAGACGGCTGAGACTAAAGTACTGAACCTTTAACTGTGACTGGTTAATGAGAAACCTTGTTGTAGTCGGGGGGGGGGGGGGGTGGTCTGGCATCTGTATCCCTGGCACGCCCCTACCTCCAGGAGAGGGAGAGATATAAATAAAATGAACGTTAATGCTAGATTAAAAAGGGTGGAAAGTATCTTTTTTTTACTTTCTTGAACTGGCTATGTCAAGTCCCGCACGTACCGGAAACACACAGACCTGATTGGCCGTGACGCAGCTTCTCAGACTGTATTCTGTGAATATCAATATTGGCAGGGCCTGTTTGGCTCAATTTCATCTGTATTTATTGAATTGACTAGGAGGTAAACGATTATTTAAAATGTGCGTGTAATTAAATAGTATTATATAAGAATGGGAATTATAACATTGCAAATGTACAGGATCTTTTTGTTTTCTAATAAAAGACTGAAGACACACAACTATATTGTATTTGTGTTAGTGTTTTTTTGAAGGGACTTACATTGCAATGATGCTATTGACAAGTCAGCTTAATAGAAAATACATCTTAATATGAGATTTAAAAATCACCCAAGGTGGTCATTTTGGCCCAAGACCTCTTCTCAAATCCCATGTAGGTATCAGCTACAGTAACCCTGGACTGAACAAGGGACCAGATAAACAGCTCTTTGTAGAACCGCTGCGGCTAGTCCCTGCTCCCGTCGGAGGCCCTGCTGGCCCGACATCAAGCCTTGTTGGCAGACCGGCATAATGGGCTTCATCCAATCCCAGTCATTTTTGGAGCGATTTGTAGCTATGATGACTGCACAACTTTGTGTTGTTTTGAAATGTATCAGGGTTCTTGTCAGTCTTAATGGCAACAACAATTAAACGTATTCTCACCATGAACATGATTCATAGCACATAGTTTCTCCTGTGATGTAACATCTATCAGTCCTATCCTTTTTATAACAACGGCACAGAACTACAAGCGATTCAGTCTGGCTTACAGACCAAGACAAGGCGATCTGCAAACGTCAAGACGATGTTCAGCGTAGTAGAAGTAAGCTGAAGTAGTCGAAGTAATACTAGAAGTAAACTGAACATGACCTAGGACATCAACATGGTCCCACCAGGAGTAGGATGAGATTGGCGTGAGATTGGAGTGTCAGTTCTACTCAACGAATGCTGTTTCAGACATGAAGTCATCTCGCGGTCACTGGTGCCTTAAAAAGCCTTCACTGGGATCAGCGAGCGGTTATGAGTGGAACATTTAAATAAATGAGGGAGAATATAAATGTCTGCTACATCAGAGATAAAATAATAACATCAATAAAGTATGAGAACAGATTTTGCCAATTTCCAGTGCCACAACCGCTTTTTCCGGAGAATAATCTGTCAACTCTAGAGGTCCCTGGGAGCCCTTTACCCCTGTCTGCGCTTTGCTTTCCTAAATAAATAAAGAATAACAGGCGCTTTCAAGCATTCACTTATGAGTTACAAAGTAACCCTGTGGGGAGAGTTGCCATAGAAACTTCCTAGCTCATTATCATAAGAAAGTCAAGCATGAAGGAGAGGGAAAGAGCACACACCTACAACACTGCCACAAGTACAAGCAATAGTGTTACTCCTCTCGCTTATTGGATCTACACAGAGGGGTGTCTGGCAGCAAAGCTTCACAGGGGTGGTGTGGGAGACCTTACTACTTCGGTTGGGCATGCAGAGATCAAGGACCATCTTCACAGTCAGAGGACGTCAGAGATCACACCTGTCGGATTGGCTCATAGGTCAAAGGGTCAGGCGTTTCTTTAACACGGGCCATCGATGTTCAGCAGGATTTGATCACGTTCTGCATTGTGTCATTTGACCAAAGCCCATTGAACAAATATGTAGCTGGAAGAAGATTCCAGGGCATTTCGGACTAGATGTAAAAGAGAGTTAAAGTAACCTGCTTAACGTTTGCCTCACTGCCTGGTGGTCTGGTGTCCACGGGGGGAAGTGGTCATCCGCCAATGGGCTCCTGGGAGTCCAGGCCCAGGTTGAGCCAGGTTGTCCCGGTTCACAGCCAAGACCAGGACTCAGAGGCACAGACGCCTGGAGACCCCGGACCCCGATGGACGCTCCCCGCTCTGCCCGTCCCAGCCGGTCAGAGGACCAGGCTGCCGCCGCTGAAACGAGCAGAAACCACCCCGTCCACACCCTCAGGTCAGTCCCGGTCCCCACTCTCAATCACGTCTGTAAGTGGAGCATGTTTGTGTGCGTGCATTGTTACGAGTCCTGCTTCACAGGGAATCATAAATCCGTTGAAAGCAACAATCGGAGCATCATTCACTCTCATCCTCCCAAGCGACTGCAGGTTAGAGTGCATCGTAAACGTTATTCATCTTTTCCATCTTCCATCTTCTCATCGTGTCTTGTACTTTCATGTTGTTTGCGACTGCTTGCGTTACACTGTTGTGGTTGTTTTAGGTTGTGATCCAATGCATCCATTGCCTCTCCATAGATACTGCAACCACTGGTGTTTCCAATTGGTCACACAAACACTGGCACAGCAAATGCCATGGTAAACCAGAACCAACAAACACAAAGCCGTCCATTTTGTTTTGTCATCAACTAACCTAACTAAATAAATCAATGGATAACGAGGGCATTTCTGGGTTGTTCTCTCTTGCAGTTGAGTGGGGGCAGAAGTGGGGGTATCCCGCGGTATTCTACACCCAGAGAGGAAGAGCACCATGGAGCCATCAGTCAAACGCAGGTAAGCCTCAGCCTATAAAATGTCTTGATAGTCAGGGACATTTTTTATCACTTGGCCCGATGTTCAACGAAAAAATACTTCTGGAAAAGAATGCTTGAAATAAAATAAGAGTGGGAGAGAGAGGGAGAGAGAGGGGGAGAGAGAGAGAGAGAGAGAGAGAGAGAGAGAGAGACAGCTGGTGAACTGAGAGTGGCGATGCAGTGGGTCTGATTAAAGTACCGTTGGAGTGCTAAGTGTTCGGGGTGGGGGTGGGGGTGGGGGGGGGGGGGGGGGGCAGCCTAAGTCTGACCCGCAATAGGAACCACTTTTGGGGGAACAGGATACAGGAAAGACCCTGTTGTTATATACGTGCTCCCAAACACACAGACACACATACAAACACTCACAATATATATATATATGATGTCATCTTGTATTTCATTCATCCGGATCAGATTCCCCTTACTTAAAATCATATTTTTTTTGTGGCCCCCCAGGAGGGGTTTCTCAGGGCTCAGGGGGCTCTCCGTCAGCAGGCCTATCAGCACAGACGGGCCCACCACCGGCAGGCCAGGGAACACAGGAGGAGCCAGAAGAGCGCCCACCCCTCTAACGGTGTGAAGGAACATGTTGTTATATCTTCTGGGGCAGCTCGTCTCTAACCTCAGGTCCCATCATGGTTCATTGACCGCCCCCTCCTCCTCCTGCAGGAGGTCCGAGCAGAGAGGAAGGACGGCTGGTGAGACGCCCCGCGGAGAGGGACGTCTTCTGGGGGGAGTACAGCGGAGGAGAGGGGTTGGATACCAGGGAGCTCCTGCTGCAACCAAGCCCCCTGCCGCCTTTAGGGGAAAAGGGATGAGACATGACCAGGTCGACGCCCCCTCGTGACCCTTTGGACAATAAGAGCCTCACCTGGCCCGAGGCAGACTGATTGGACTCTGGGGCTCGGTGAGGCTGCACACCTGTTGAGCAATCAGTGTGCATAGGTTATAAAAACGGACAACACAGAATAAATGAGTTAAGTCGGGGGAGAGAGAGAGAGAGAGAGAGAGAGAGAGAGAGAGAGAGAGAGAGAGAGAGAGAGAGAGAGAGAGACGGAGACGGAGACGGAGAGAGAGAGGGGGGGGGGGGAGAGAGACAGCGACAGAGACTGACACACCGAGAGAGACACACAGAGAGAGAAAGAGAGAGAGAGATTGACACACCAAGAGAGAGACACAGAGAGAGAGAGAGAGAGAGAGAGAGAGAGAGAGAGAGAGAGAGAGAGAGAGAGAGAGAGAGAGAGAGAGAGAGAGAGAGAGAGCTGGTGAACTGAGAGTGGAGAGAATAAAAGGTGTACATTATTATTGTTCAAGAAGGATCTAGGGCACTAATCATGATCAAGTGGAAAGGTTGTGTTTGTTAATCTGGATTACAGAGGTTTTGGAATCTGAGGTGTGATAAACCAATGACCAATGCAACCATGTAAGCAAACCACTTCTGTTACGACAATAATAATAAACCTTGCTGTGAACCATAATTTTCAGATGAAAATTATAGTTTACTATGTAGCAACATTTATTGAATTTGTCAGTACTATAGTCTATGTATATAGTACAACTGTGGATGAAATTGGAGTTACTTAAAGAAATAGGATATGGCGCCATCTAGAGGAGACAGAAAAGCAAAGCCAGAATTCAGCCAGCGGACCTAATACGCACTACATTGACGGTGACTATGGTTTACAAAAGAGATCCGCATTTTTCTTCCATACAAAGAAAGGATAGTTTGTATCTAGGGCATATACACACTTGTTGTTGGGGATGAAGTTCCCCATCACCCGATATTACAGAAAGAGGTCTCTCTACTTCTCAAGCTCTTAAGCCTAGCTCTTAGGCTTGAGGAGATTGAGAGATCACATAGCTTGAAATTAAACACCTGGAGCCACAGCCACACCTGGGGCCTCTGAGGGGCCACAGTCACCAACATGCTCCTCAGATTGCAATGTTGGACTTGTCTTAAATTGTTACAAGCTGCTAAGAAACATATACTGCCAATGGGAATTATTGATGCAAGTACATGGCGAAATATAGAGCTGAATTTATTAGAAAATAAATGGTAGAGTCAAGTGTTATTGGAGGTTAATGGAATGAACAAAACTCTACCGCTGGGTTTCCGTATTGGGCTTGTCTGTGGCGTATATCTCCACAGATGAGTTAGTAGTAGTAGCAGTAGGGATTAGGGAATGACTTAAAATAATAAATAATGAAGACCCTTAATAACAATAAACCCTTTTGCAACAACCACTACACCACAAGTCCTCTCTCGGCTTTGACTCTAACAGATTACTCTGTCGTTTACCAAACGACGACCAAAGGAGTAAAACATGAATAACCTCAGGCACACCCGACCGTTCAGACGGCCTCAATAACCCCACCCATCTACTTAGCAAACCATTTAATCAACAAAGCAATGTGGCCCAGTCAGGGGTCCCGGGACGGCAGACTCAAGGAGCCAGGCTGACCGCAGGACTAAAGATACTGCCGGGCTTTAAAGCAGCTCTTCAAAAAGAACCTGTTCCTCCCCCTCTGTGTTTTCCAGTCCACCAGCCATACACACTAGGCCTGAAAGCAAAATCAATGAGGAGTCGCGGGGAACGCGGGCAGGCCGGTGTCTGCCACTTCATACGACTACATAAAGGAAGGTGAAGGATGCCGTGTGAGCAATTGGTTCCAATTGATAGAGGATTGGTCACGGTCAGCTTTCCGAGTGGAAATCCACGTGAGAATGTGGCGCTCGGACCAGCGAGGGGGCACGAGGGGCCAGAAGTGGACAATGGGCCCCTCAAGAGAAGTCTGGCTGCAGTAAGAGAGGGGACATAAGCCCCTGTGATTTAACCCTTCCTCCGCTACTTCTGGAAGATATGCCTAGTGAAATGCAAGCTTTTTCGTGTTTGTGTGTGTGTGTGTGTGTGTGTGTGTGTGTGTGTGTTTTACATGTTCATGAGGGAGAATTGTAGAACTGACTGAAACATCTGAATGACTGCCATCGGAAGATACATTTTACGATTTGCAACAGTTACAAACTATGGCAATCGCCGGAGGCCCCCCTCCCCCCTATTACTGTATTCTCTCTAATTAGCCTGCCGTTACTAGCTGAATGGGAGAGGCTGCTTTTGACAGCCCAAGGGTCAGATCTCAGTCTTCTGGCTGGAGGGGCTGTATACTTCAGCCAGTCTCTGGGAGCCCGGGAGGGGTCAAAGGGTGGGCGAGGGGACTGAGGGAGGGCCGACTTCTGCCAGATCTCAAGAGGAGCCCCTTTTGTGGCACCGAGACACAGGTCGGTCCGCCCAGGGCCCCTCGCAGTCCCCCACTCCTCGAGGGCCCCAACAGCTGACAGAAAAGTAAAAAGGGCCCCAGCTGCTAATTATGTGGGGGATGGAGGGCCGGTGAAGTGAGACTGTCAGAGAGAAGGGCGGCTCTCATATGTGACAGGGTTAAGGGGCGGCATGACGGGATGAAAGAAGCTGCTGCCAAGTGGCAGGTATTCACAAAATGCCGCTTTATGCAAAATATCACATTGGATACACCTGATTATTTCCGAGATAATGTAAGATGGTATAAAATGCTCCTCAAGCACCAATATCTGAAATAAGTGACAGCAAATTCTCCAATGGACGGCACTTTAAGCAGTGTAGTAACTTTATTTTTTCACCACTGTTATGGTCTTCAGTTCACACACACACACACACACACACACACACACACACACACACACACACACACACACACACACACACACACACACACACACACACACACACACACACACACACACACACACACACACACACACACACACACACACACACTTAATCTACTGTAATTATTGTGTCCCAGTAACGTTAGAATGAGATTGGACGCCTTCCATTACATTCTTCATCCTGCATCGATCACACATTTGTCAACAATATTCTGACGGAGCTTCCTGTCCAGCCTACAGTATCATCTGCCCAGAAGACACAGGAGCAGGACCAGTGGAGTTCCAAATGAAGTACTCTTTGGACTGAAGCTCCCGACCTGCAGAATATAACCACAGGGTTGGAGATTTGAATGTGTGCAGCAACAGAGGAGAGTAAGTTTACCAAAGGTGTGAAGGTGAACTCACATGTGACGATCTTTGGCTTGGCACAGGAGTAAACCTGCACTGAATGCTGGTCCACGGAGCACCCCGAGAGAGTCAGGTCAGGCACTTTGAAATACAACTGAAAAACAAGCAGTAAGGTGCATTTAGATCACACACACGCAGGAACACACACCCTGTGTGTATGTGGGTCAATTGTTGCGCTAACTTGTCACCCCCTTATCTTTTCCTCACTGCTTCATATGACTTCTTTCTGTGGATAGGTATTTGAGAGGATTGACTAATACAGAAATAATAACGCTGCATTCACTAAGGCAAAAGGGAATTTTGACAATCATTTATTGTGCTCCTCCTAAAGTTTGACTATTTTAGGAAGTGAAATTGGGTTAGGGGAGGGAGGCAGGATGTTAAAGCAAATATGTCAAATGAGCAAATTTGAATGAGGAAAGGGATTTGACTCTTACTTTGAGGTAGGCTGTGAGGTCTGTGCAGAGGGGGTCCACCGGTCCCGGCAGCTGACCTGAAAAGCGGATCCCACCTTCCATGGTGACCTCCCTGGACTTTGGGAACTTTTGGCCTAGGTCACAGGGGACAGTGAGGTTATGGTCAGTGAGGGTTGGTTTTCAAGCGATACAGCTTCTTCAAGCCTTAATCCTGCTGCATAAGGTAACGACGTACCCAGTACCCAAACCAGAAGGTTCTTCTCTTTGTTGACATCCAGGTGGCCGGAGCTCACCTTCACATCCACAGTGCTCATCTGAACCCTGCACATCCCAAACAAAAGTCATGTTTAGTTAATTCAAGACATGCTTTGGTTAAACTGAATTCAGATCCACGTCAATAATCATCCATATATCTATCTATCCATCCATCTATCTTAACGAGCAGGTAGTGGTGGTTAGGCATCTTGGCAGGGATGCATACTACAGGTGGACCCTGGATACTTCATCTGAGAGTCAAACACCCTAAGGAACCACCATCATGTCCACTATGCAGTTCAATTAAGGAGATTTAGAAAGGTCAACATAGAGCAAAACATAAGCGGAGGGTAAAACCTGTTCATATGTATTCATACAACTTGCTTACCGGTTGAAGAAGGGCAGGCGTGCTTCACAGTATTCAAAAGTGTTCTTGACGCTCTCGTGCAGCTTGAGGTTCACACTCACACGCAGATGGTTCACCTCCTGCTGCTGCTTCAGCTGGTAGGAGCCCAGGATAGGAGGCACCGGCACCTGAAGAAACACAAAGAAGAAAAATCTAAACGTCCCCTTAATCATCAATAATATTACATTACACTTTGACAGGCGTGTTTTCCAATCTCTGTACCTGAGACGTGTAGCTGCATAGTTTGAAGGGCTCCAGCGGGGGGCAGAAGGGGAACTTATAGGGCCCGGAGAAGGCCGAGCCGTCCCCGTCGTCCACACTGCTGGCGTTCAGGATGCTGGAGTCCAGCGACGTGACGCACGGATGGGCCAGGATGTCCTGCAGGGGGGAGCCGTTGGGGGGCAGCGTGAGGGTCACGGTCACGTTGGGGAGCACCCCTTCCACGTCACACTGAGGAAGAGAGCGGTTGAGGAGGCATTGTGGGAGAAGGGGGAGAAATCAGATCCATTAGAGGCACCCCGATTTTTTTGTAGGAACTCAAACTCATTTAAAAAGGGAGGCAAGAACAAAGGCTTCCCATCGTGTAACATCTACGTACTTTGCATGTCACGGTGCCGTAGACGTCCCAGAGGTCTTGTTTGCTGGGGTCGCCGTACTGCATGCAGCGCACCGTCTCCGTCAGTGCCACGTTGACCGCGGGCCGCCCGCGGTGCTGCCCCGTCCTCCAGGCAGGCTGCCTCGGGCTCCCGGCGGCGGCTGGCACCCCCGCCGTGGAAGGTGCCCTGGCTTGGGGCACGTCCAGGGGCGTGCCCAGTGGACACACCTGCTGAAGGACCGAGGGCATCAGCGCCAAGCGAGGCGCCAACCCATCGCCGTCCGTCTTGATTTCAGACCCGCCGAGGAAGCTTTGCAGTCCTTCCAACAGAGTGAGGCCCTGAGACACAGACAGAAGGCTGGATAACGGTGGTCGTGGTTCACCCGCTTCAACCAGTGGCAGGCAAGCCAAGATCAGCGGCCCACGAGAGATGACCAACACCGGCCACAGAATTCCCTTTGCTGAACTGTCCACATGTAGCTCCAGCGCTGGCGTCCTCCGTTGATTCAGACAGTCGTCTCTTTGAGCAACGTATGGTTTGCCAGGGTCGGCCAGCCCTAGTTCAGTGAGGAGCAGTTGAAGCACCGCACTGTCCTCTGGGACTGCTTGATATGAAGAACCCGCCAGAGACTTTGCCCGATATTCAACGGTAGGGAACCTCCTGTGAAAAATAACAGTATGCACATGACCTGATTAGCAAACCAAGGTACTACACTACATTAGATTCATAACGGTTACATAATGGTTCCAGGAATAAAGGGATTTGTGTTACAAACCTTGAAAAACGCACAGACACATGTTCTCCCTTCTCGTGCGTAATAATCCATAAGGCGCGTATACTCATTTTACTGACAACACCGAACGCACTCTAATGACTTGTAACTCATGTGGTCGGATCATTCAAAGCTTTCAAATCTGATGTATTTAGTTATGCATCCTTATAACAAACGATAACAAACAACGCCACCACTTCCTACTGTTTCATGTGACATTCACGACTATCAGCTGACTTCTGCGCATGCGTATTTGTCAGCCGCTATCCCCACCCTTTTCTTCCATACAGGAAGCTGGATTCCTCCCTACCTAGCTGTCAACAAAGGGCACAACTGTCAGAATCACACAATTCCTGGGAAAAAGTCGGCGCTGTGGCCGGCTGTGGGTCATCGGTCTAACTCGTATTTGTGCGCACCGCTCGGCCAAGTGCGATCATGGCGACGACCGCTCAGCTGTTCGAGGTAAGACGCCTGCTGAGCCAGCTAGCCAGAAGCTATCCAGCACTGGCCCACTGGTTCACTCTGCATGCAAGAAAGCAGCAGATCTATGAAGATGGTTGAGGAGCTTATTGGCCCGATGCGGTTAATCAGATCTATCAGATCTATGCATGGAGTTCTAGCTGCCACTATGATTTAACGTGTTGCATGTGTAGTTATCTCCTCAGCCGGCTTAACGAAGTTAAACGACCTGGGGGGTAAAATCGGATGTTTGCAAATAATGCAAATGTGTCTCTTCTGGAGGAAAATGTTTTGTTCTTGGTCACAGTGTTGTGCTGTTTTGTCGGTCGCACGTAGGAGCCGTTTGATGCAGACGAATACATAGAGAGGCTGGCCTGGAGAACGCCTGGCGGAGGCTCAAAGGGCGGGGCGGAGGCGTTTGACCCCAAAAGGTGCGCCTGTTGTTGACCTTTATGTTATTTTCTCTACCGCCAGATCATCTTGTGTTCGTCTCTTGACAAAATGCCCGAATGAGCTCTTCTCCATAAAGAGTGTATGATTATCACTCGTCTATATACGCACATATTTTAGACTCTAAGTAAAAACAACAACATTGCATTCCTGTTATCTATGGATGTTATAATCTACAGACACAGCAGGATGTATAAGTCACCCTCAGCGCTCACTGTAGGTTAAATTAGTCAACATTGGATTATTAATTATTGAGACATATCAAGGTCGATGAGATCTATTTAGATCTATGACTATATTGTTGTGATTATACATATACCCAACCCAATCCAATCCAAGCGATGTTGTTACTGGGGTTTGTAATGGAGGACATTTTTATACTTGAAGGCTTAATATATTGTCCTCCATTGAATACATCCCTTAATTCTTTCAGAACCAAAAATGCAATAAGCAATCAATTAATACATGTTTGGCAATGGGCATCATAAAACAAATGTTCCAGAATGTATATGCTCTTTTTGCAGTGTATTAGGAACAAGTGCATTTTCCATTTATATTTATATTTTCTAAAATTTATTCATGACTAAAGTTGGAACTAGAAAATGTGTTTCGTCAAATATTTAAACATTCCTACTTCTCTCCGTATATATATTTCTTAATCAAACTGGACAATGTGTCATAATAATCCAACATTCCTTGCGAACGAGAAAAAAAAGTGGCTTCATATGATATTGTATTTTCCTGATATCGCTTGGTCTTACGTTAACATATAGTGGCCAACTTATTTCTGGTAAGCACAAATACCCCACGCAGCAGCAGCAACAGCAGCAGCAGCAGTAAGAGCCCTGCTAAATATCCCATAGATCCAAGCCAGCCTTATCTGCGTCTCCCGCAAAACTATTGCTACAGCAGCCTCCTCAGAAACTATTTAACAGTAGTGAGGAGTCAGAGACAAGGTATCTTGGGAGGCCACCCTACGCTGTGAGTCACCAGCCAGGCAGCGGGTGTGTATGGGGGGAGAGGATGGGAGATGTCTCTTTCTAAAGCTGTAGCGACTGCTGAGGGAATTAGTTAAGAGATTATATACTCATCGTTTTGGGATGTTTCCTAGTCTGTGAAAATACGATGCTGACTTAGAACATTTGCTCTGCCGTTCCTGGTGGCACTTAAAATGCAGCTGACGAAGCTACTAGGTGTCAGAGCTTCTTAAGTCCGGGCAGCCGGGAATTAAGCACCCTGCCTCGTTTTGTAACTAATAACTCCAAAGTGTTGGGTCAGTGGGACAGGTTTAACCCTTTCCTTTTCCAATTACTGTTGTGGAATTAGAGAGTGTGTGTGTGTGTGTGTGTGTGTGTGTGTGTGTGTGTGTGTGTGTGTGTGTGTGTGTGTGTGTGTGTGTGTGTGTGTGTGTGTGTGTGTGTGTGTGTGTGTGTGTGTGAGAGAATGTGAATCATAACTGTTATTATGGTGTGATGTTTTTTAAATCAATGGGATTCCTTTTCCTGGGAATCTTTTCCAATCCCGCCGTTCCCTCCTGCCGTCTGATAGGCTGCTGGAGGAGTTTGAGAACCACATCGAGGAGCTGAAGCAGCTGGACGAGAAGCTCCAGCGGCGGGTGGAGAAGCTGGAGCACCAGTGCCACCGCGAGGCCAAAGAGTTTGCACACAAAGTCCAGGACCTGCAGCGGAGTAACCAGGTCAGTGTGTTCCTCCGTCTTGCCCGTGTTACACACCCTACAAGTCAACCAGGTCAGAGTGTTCCTCCGTCTCGCCCGCGTGACACACCCTACAAGTCAACCAGGTCAGTGTGTTCCTCCGTCTCACCAGCGTGACACACCCTACAAGTCAACCAGGTCAGTGTGTTCCTCCGTCTCGCCGGCGTGACACACCCCACAGCCGACCGGCTCCCAACGCCTCTGCTCCCCCCCGTCTCCTCAGGTGGCCTTCCAGCACTTCCAGGAGCTGGACGAGCACATCAGCTACGTGGCCACCAAGGTGTGTCACCTTGGTGACCAGCTGGAGGGGGTGAACACCCCCCGCCAGCGGGCGGTGGAGGCACAGCGCCTCATGACCTACTTCAACGAGTTTCTGGACGGAGAGCTGCGCAGTGACGTCTTCCACAACCCGGAGAAGGTGTGTATTGTGTGTCTTTGTGCGCGTCTTTGTGTGTTCTTTTGGTGTGTGTGTGTGTGTGTGTGTGTGTGTGTGTGTGTGTGTGTGTGTGTGTGTGTGTGTGTGTGTGTGTGTGTGTGTGTGTGTGTGTGTGTGTGTGTGTGTGTGTGTGTGTGTGTGTGTGGTATGTTGTGGATAAATAGAGAAGGTGTGAATTGTGCATCTTGGTATGTGTGGTAAGTTGTATGCATAACAGAATGTGTGGATGTATTCGCCCGTCACTCCAGCGGTAAATCAATGGCTCCGCCCCTGCAGTGGTAATGCTAGATGTAAGGTGTGAGGGGAGCGGGATTATGTAGTTAAATCATGCACGTTAAATCTCTAAATTCATCCCTTTTTAGTTGAGGGCCCTCGGCTAATTTGGATTAATCAGGTCGTCGTATGCTTGCTAAACAACAGTTGACTGATTGACTTGCATGGCTGTCAAAGTGCTCATGTCAAGCCTAATTGCTTTAATTGAAGGGTGTCTGATTAGACAAGATGATGTTCATCCTCCTCACTGTCCTATTATAGCGGAGGAGGCCTGGTAGGACAAATAAGAGTAGCGTAGGAAACTTCCAGGAGTTGCGGTTGTTGTTGTTGTTGTTGTTGTTGTTGTTGTTGCAACAACTAGCCAACTTGACACAACCCAAGTGACCTCCCTAATGATCCACGGCAAAGCTGCACGGTGGTGGAACGTAGTTTGTAGCGAGAGGAGGGATGGAGGCTCCAGGTGAGCTTCCTCTCCCCCGCTCCGTCGGTATTGGAATGGGAGCAGGGAGCCTGGAGGGGGGTCAATCCCACAGACGGGGCTGGGTTTGTGGAGAGTCAACACGGGGGAATCTCTGGCCAGATTCCTCCTTCCTGAGCATACTTCCAGACAAGAGCGAGGGGGGAAAAACGAGGAAAGCTGCGAGTGAATAGCTGTAGGGGGATGGCTCTGCTAATCCTTCTGAAAGGGAGGGCTGGGCCGCCAGCATGGAGACAAGTGCTGCTAAACCCTGACTGCAGGGAGACGGCTACATTACTTACATGGGATTTAGCTAATCTTAGCTGGGGGACAGATACTTAGAAAACCTTCGCCGAGCAGAAAGGCTGGATCCTCCTCGCGGGAACGGGCTAATGATGTTAGCTGAGGCAGGCGTCTGCGGGAACAGAGGAGTTGCGGACGGCGGGCCTTTTCCGCGGGTCTGCCGCTGTCTTTTCTCTCTTTCCAGCCGGTGTGCATGTCAGGGGGAGTGGGATGGGGGGGGGGGGACCCGGCCTCCCCCCGTCTTTCTACACAGATATCCCTGGCCGGACAGATTATTGAAGGCGATTTAGCCTCCTGTGGGATTACAGTCCCATTGAGCAGAGGCACGGGCATAAAGAGCTGGATATGCTGCTGCTAAGTCAACACGGCGGCCGCCGCCGCCGCCAACGGCCAGGTGGGCAGCGGCTGCTTGTTATCTGCCCCGCGGCCGACATGGGAAGGGGGCAGGGGGGCTCCGCTTAGGATGATGACTCCCCAGGAGGAGGCACTGCGGGCGGCTCACCTGCCCTCCCATCCTCCTCTCCCCCCTCTGGTGGTCCATTCCGTATAGTTCTATAGCTCACTCTCTCTCTCATACCTGCTCCTCCTCCTCCTCCTGGTCCAGATTAAGGAGGCGGCTGATATCATTCAGAAGCTGCACCTCATTGCCCAGGAGCTGCCGTTTGACAGGTGAGTCAGGCGTCCTGCGGGCAGCTTTACACAATACCACCTCCAGATAAGGAGAGACCCATCCTGCTCCCCATACTACGGTGTCCCTACCCCACTGGCAGTACCACATCTAAGAGGTGTCCAAATGGAGGTTTTCATCACTAAAGACAAACACACATTGAATAATTAACACTTCTGTTTGAGGCCAATAAAGGAATGATATTCATTCAAGGTTTTCCAGAGTTAATATTAATTTATATATTCTGCCTCCAACAGATTTGCAGATGTCAAGGCAAAGATCGCCAGTGAGTTTGACCTCCAATCCAATGATTTCCGCTCCTATGGTAGACATTAAATATTCCATAGAAATGAGCACACACAGTTGGCGGTAAAGTGTGTGTGTGTGTGTGTGTGTGTGTGTGTGTGTGTGTGTGTGTGTGTGTGTGTGTGTGTGTGTGTGTGTGTGTGTGTGTGTGTGTGTGTGTGTGTGTGTGTGTGTGTGTGTGTGTGTGTTCCAGGTAAGTACCATGACCTGGAGCGCCAGTTGATCCAGGAGTTCACTGCGGCTCAGAGGAGGGGGGAAATCGGACGCATGCGTGAGGTAGCAGCGGTCCTGCTACATTTCAAGGTGAACCACAGTTTTTAAGAACACCTATCAGTCTCTCCATGACTTCAGTGACAGTATTGGTCTCTCTAACTCCATTTAACATGGAATGTTTTGTCACTTTCTCCTGAAAAGGGATATGCACACTGCGTGGACGTGTACATCAAGCAATGCCAGGAGGTGAGTTGGTACAGTCTTACACACACTTACACAAAGACACACACACACACACACACACACACACACACACACACACACACACACACAGACTCTCTGTGCTTTACGCTGGCCACACCAGCGCGGCCTACAGGGCCTGGTCACTAAGCCCCGTCATCATGTGTTCCGCCCCAGGGAGCCTACCTGAGGAACGATGTGTTTGAGGACACTGGGACCCTCTGCCAGAGAGTAAACAAGCAGGTCGGGGAGGTGTTCAGCAGCCCGGAGGCTGTCATGGCCAAACTCATCCAGAACATCTTTGAGAACAAATTACAGGTAGGTGGTGCATTGGTGCCTCCGCTTCGACCTGCCTGTCATCCAGCGAATCGTAATCCTGCAGTCTCCCGCTGGCCATGTCGCATCAGGTTTTGTAGTCCTCTGACAGTTGTGGTTGTTTTGTTTGTGTCTCCAGGCCCACGTGAAGGAGAAGCTGGACGGGACCAGACACTCGGACGCGGAGCAGTACCTGAAGAACCTCTATGACCTTTACAGCAGGTAGTTGACCTTGAGCACTTCCCTGGGTGTTCCACACTCAAACTAGCCTTGTGTTCATGATTAGTCAAGTGATTGTGAAGTACTTTTAAAGAGGCTGCAGAAGCCTAGTTAAGCTAGCTAGTAGATTTGAAACTCGGGTCCCTCGTTTCAAATCCACTAGCTAGCGCCTCCTCGGAGGGACCCTAGTACCAAACCTTTACCCCCTCCTACCAAACCTTTACCAGATCTCAACCGTCTGTCTTTGTACTTGCAGGACGACTGCATTGGCAGCCAAGCTGACTGAGTTCAACCTAGGCTCAGACAAGCACACGTTCCTGTCCAAGCTTATCAAAAACATCTTCTCCTGCTACCTGGAAAGCTACATCGACATGGAAAAAGACTACCTTCGCAACCGCAGCGCCATGATCCTCCAGCGCTACTACGACTCCAAGAACCACCAGAAACGGCCCATCGGCGGCGGCAGGTCAGGCCCCGGCACCCCCTGTGATCAGACACAAAAGGATCACCGCTAACTGCTAACTGCTAACGGCTAACTGCTAACGGCTATCCGCTAATGCCTTACATTCATGAGCAGCACTAAACCATAAACATCAAACTCATCCATTTGTGAGTAGACATTTTCACTCTCAGTAACGGATTCATATTATGGGATGGAAAGAAGCTTCCAAGAGCAAGCTGTTAGGCTCCTGCCCGGCCCATGAGAGGTGACAGTATTCTATCTAGAAGTCCTTCAGCCCCGTAGGACAGCAGGTGCTCAGGCCCACTCGCGGGCGGGGACTGGGGTGTGAGGGGGGTGTGAAGGGGGGAGTGCGCTTGGCTGACGACCTGGCCCCGAACACCTTGCTCAGAGGTTGGGTCGCAGCTGATATCCCTTGCTGGCGCGTGCTGACCAGGTGCACAGGAGCCAAACCTTGGCTATTGGAGCCTGCTCTTCAAGCTGCACTGATTTTTAATTTGGCCTGTGCATCAGAATGCATCATGGGATATTTTGTTGGCAATACTCCATTTTGGGAGGACTCAAGGGAGCAGTAGTACTGTAAATCCTAAATAAACGTAAATATATGCCTACCAAAGCTAAAGTAAACGTTGTTTTGCAAAGTCTCGCATGAAATGTTTCAAACAAAACAATGTGTTCCAATAATGACAAATCAGGTCCCGATTGATAACTAAACAACGACCGAAAATCATAACCACCAACCCAATAGCAGTCGCGACGCACAAGCCTCACGTTGTGTGTTTGTGGCTCCGCTCTGTCCGCAGCATCCAGGAGCTGAAGGAGAGGATCCGGCAGCGCACCAACCTGCCCCTGGGCCCCAGCATCGACACCCACGGGGAGACCTTCCTCTCTCAGGAGGTGGTGGTCAACCTGCTGCAGGAGACGCGGCACGCCTTCGAGAGGTGCAACCGGGTAAGGGGAGGAGGAACACACATACGCACGCACGCAAGAATGAGTGATGCTGTCTCCTTGATACTGCCTACAACTGCATTTACATTTAGTGCATTTAGCAGACGTTTTTATCCAAAGCGACTTACAATAAGTAAATTTGTCAGAAGAAAGTGAAACGATATATCCCTGTAGGTGTAGTTAGGATGTTCATAGAAGTGGCAAGTACCAAAACTTGTTAGGTTATCCCAATCCCCGCGTACAACAAAGATAGCTAGGATAAGAGCAGCTCATTTTAACGAATGTATGAATGTGATGTTTCTGTGTCATAGCTGTCAGATCCCTCTGACCTGCCCAAGAACGCCTTCTCCATCTTCCTGCTGCTGGTGGAGCACCTGTGTGTCGATCACATCGACTACGCTCTGGAGATCGGCCTGTCGGGTGAGTCCAGCTCCTCTCTGCCCAAGAAGCACAACGCCATTCACTATGTTGGGCTCCGACGAAATCTGACGAATATGTGACCATCTGGACCTGATTCCACCGCTCCTGATGGGGATTGACTGCTTGGATGTATAAGGATTTGTATCCCAGTGATTATGATCTGCTGATGTTACTGATGATCTCTCCGAACCTCACAGCGATCCCCTCAGCGGATGCCAAGAACGCCAACCTGTACTTCCTGGACGTGGTGCAGCAAGCCAACACCATCTTCCACCTGTTTGACAAGCAGTTCAACGACCACCTCATGCCTCTCATAAGGTCAGTAGAGGACCACGTTGGATCTGCTTTAGGGCTGGCAAGATGAATCCACACCGAGGATTTTGATGCGGATAATACGCAGACGTCAATATTTTAAATTGTATTTCTAAAACCCAAATCATTTGATTCAATCAGTTATACAAATGTGTTACTTCAATTTCACTAATGTTCCAAAAGACATTGCAGCTGCAGCAGTCTGCTACCAAACAGGTTGCATGTAAAGATTCCCCAAGACCCAGACCTTCAAAAGCAGGGGAACACTTTAAACAAAATGGACCTTTGTTTGCTTTACAGCAGCACTACAACCATGCACCCAGGCACATTAATCAATGGGGAAATAATCATCAGTCATTGGTCTAATCTGTATCTGAACACATCCTTATTCACTTGGAATTTTCTAATTCTGACATTATTAGCTATTAACTTGGACATTGTCCCTGAAATGTTTTCTAAATCTCTTTTAACATGTGTGTCTCTAGCTCTTCTCCTAAGCTGACAGAATGTCTGCATAAGAAGAAAGAGACGATCGAACAGATGGAAGTCAAACTGGACACGGGCATAGACAGGTCAGTGAGTCGTGTGCACGCGTCACCGAGACCTTAGCGAACTATAAACAGCCTTCAGTTGTCCGTTCATTAGCTCAGTTTCCTGCTCCAACCCTTTATTGTTCCCACCTCTCCCCAGGACGCTGAACTGCATGGTGGGCCAGATGAAGCACATCCTGGCCACAGAGCAGAAGAAGACCGACTTCAGGCCGGAGGACGAGAACAACGTCATGATCCAGTACACCACTGTAAGAGAACTTAAACGCGTTTCCTAATTAATCAGGCTCAGGCTATTTAGGTTTGCTCTAGTCCGTTTTCAGCTTCACTCAGACTAAAGGTTCTCAGTTCTAAAATATTTATTTCAGAGAAGCGCTCTAAAATATAACGAGTGTCAGTTCTGTTCAGTCTACCTTCAGTCGTTTTTCCTCCAATAATCAAGAACTATTGATCCTATATTTCGATTTATCGACAATGTACAAGCTGATCAGGTCATTTCCCTCACATGCCGTCATCCCTCCCCTGCACACCGCCAGGCGTGCTCCAAGGTGTGTGCGTACGTGAGCCGGCAGGTGGACCGCGTGCGCAAGTCGATGGACGGCAAGAACGTGGACACGGTGCTGATGGAGCTGGGCGTGCGCTTCCACCGCCTCATCCACGAGCACCTGCAGCAGTACGGCTACAGCTCCATGGGAGGCATGCTGGCCATCTGCGACGTGGCCGAGTACCGGCGCTGCGCCAAGGACTTCAGGGTGAGTGGAGGAGGAGGTGGTGGTGATAGTGGTGGAGGAGGAGGTGGTGGTGGTGGAGGAGGAGGTGGAGGGGGTTGGCATCGGGGCAGGGGAAAAGAAAATCTGACTTGTGTCGGTGCGTGGTTTACTCTGCCTGAACGTTAAGTCACGTGTAAGCTCTGATCGTCATGGGGAGGTTTTATTTCTTTATTTGTAATTATTTGTCCTATCTCTAATTAATTTCACTAGCATTTGACTATAGCTGGAAGTTATAACGTTTGAAAAACATTGTAATCAATAGATAAAGGGGAGAAGAAATTAACAAAGTTCCATGATTAAAAATCATGTAGAAAGGGAGTTACTTAAGAAAAACGGCATTACGTTATAAAAGGAGGGCCTTGATAATGCGGAACACATCCCAGTCAAAGACAGTAAACCCTGTTCCCCTCTCCTCCCTGGGCCGTCCCGCAGGTGCCCCTGGTGCTGCAGCTCTTTGACACGCTCCACGCCCTGTGCAACCTGCTGGTGGTCGCCCCCGACAACCTGAAGCAGGTGTGCTCCGGCGAGCAGCTGACGAACCTGGACCGGAACCTGCTGCACGCCTTCGTTCAGCTGCGGGTGGACTACCGGCCCTCGCGACTGGGCCGCCACTTCAGCTAGTGGCCGAGTTCCAGCGTGTCGCCATCGAGACTTCCGTCCAATCGCATTAAAGCCCCACCCCCTTCCTGGCTCCATTCTCCCACACACAACACACCCCCCCCCCCCCCTCGCCCCTACCTTCAGACCGGCATCCAGGACCTTCACCTCTTCGATCGGGGATATGTGCATTTAGGGTTGATTGCCCCGTTCCCTCTCCCGCCACCCTGAATACGTTTCAACTGTCATTTGACTGATATTTCCTTTGTTTTTAGATGCTAATTCAATTCTAAACAAAGCTGTGGCAATTTTGTTTTGTTATAATTGTGCCAAATATAGTTCTGTGGCTGCCCTCACTTAAAGGACCGTGTGGCCGCTGTCGTACAAAAGGGAAAGGCTAGACTCCAGCGTGCTGCACTGGGAACCACCAGCACCTTGTGAAGAAAGAACAGACACGCACACAAACCTCCCCCCCCCCCCACCCATAAGCACACGAGAGACACATGACCGCCCTCCCTAAACCTTGACCCCTGACCCCCCCTCGCAGAGACAGAGGTCAGGAGGTCATCACAGAGAAGTGTGATTTTGGTCGGGGTGGAGGGTGCTGAGCGGGTCTGTGGGAACCTCCTGGGAGAACCGGGTGGAACCCACCTCAGTACGAGACCACGGGGTCACGGGGTCAACGAAGGGGGGGGCGCGGGGATACGTGTCAATGTAATTGCGCAGGTCAACACCTGCTTGTCCAGCAGCGCTGCGCCGGGTATGGACGGGATCAGCGTAGACTCCGGGTCAGGGCACAGCGCCGAGGTCGCCCTGCGCTGATGAGGGGAACACCATGTTAAGTGGACTTCTTCACACAGGGCTTACCGGGGGGTTCAATGTCAACAGTCTTCTGCATCATCCCGCCTGATCCCTGAAATTGTTGAGCTAAGCTAAGCTGTTCCCAGTATACTGCTGCTTACCTTTTAATCAATGACTTATTAAACAAAACAAACAATCTCGGTGATTCGTCATTGTCTCGCTCGTTAATGTATGTAGCCGAAAACCATGAGCAGTAAATTGAAATTTTGACCCTTGGCAAATGTCACGGAAAAAATGGCCAAGATTATAAAAGTCATCTTTTTCGGGGGAAGTAATCAAGTATTCATAGGGATTGTGGCCCCCGAGAGTAAAGTTCTTTCTTTGACTTCAGGAAGTGAGCGGAACATGGAGGATGTGCGGGGGGATTAGATGCGTGTGACTTGATGAAATGTGTGCGCTAGTCACGGGCTGGGGACGGCCACAAAGATAGAGGCGCCCAGGCTCACAGCTCAGTTCCAGCTGCGGCTGGCTGCCGTTGTGTGGAAGGTACACACGGCGCTGTGCAAAGTCAAACAACATAATTAATTAGGCTAATATTAATATGATCAAATGCCACGTTAGAAAAAAAAATTCAATTCGCTCCGCGCCTAATCACAACTGTATAGCTTGTAAGAATTATTGTGTTAGGCTCCGACGCAAACAGTGCGCCTGTTCCAAACATTTGAAAAACTATTTGTTTTTCCGTGGCGATTATACTAGGAATGGGTCTGGGGGAGGGGAGAGGGGAGAGGGGGGCCAGTGATAACTGGTGGAGGCACAGGCTGGCCCCAGGGATTCCCAGCTGAGGCAGATGGAAAAGGGGGAGGGTGCTGGTCTTTGGGGTGGGTGGGGGGGGTGTTTGAGCAGGTGGAGGGGATTAGTAATACTGTCAACACTGGAGCGCTGGATAAGACTGTCCTCTCTGACTCGTCAGTTGGAGCACATTTTCATACGCGTAAGATGTGCACACGTAAACATACACAACAGGCCAGCTGAAGGCTGTGGCCTGGGGCGTGCCCCCTTCTGGTGGCCGTTGGTCCACCTCAAAGGAAAAGATTTATAAATGAGGAATTCAAATTCAAGTTTGCCGTGCGCCCCTTCCTCACTTCTACCTTGAGGTAACAAATTAACAAGTAAAGACGGAAATAAATACTCAGTATACATTGTCATCTCATGACTGGGTTCAATTCCTGTTTGTTTCCATTAATCCATAATGTACATTTAAAACGTAATGATATTTGTGATACATAACCTCAAACCTTGAAGAACCAAAAGGGTCTTGAAAATTTTATTTTCAAAGTTACTTGACTTCTTTTAAAATGCACATAGGTTGGACACCCATTTAGGCTGGGCCCCTGATAACCGTTAATACCACCTACTCCCCTGGGGGTAGGGGGCACCAAATGCTAATCTCCCCTAGGGCACCAAAATGTCTAGAGCCGGCCCTGAGGCTCTGGGTCTGCGGACAGGCGAACCAAACTAGAAATAATGGTCAAATGGCTGAGGTGGAAAACTATTCCAACTCCAGATGTCCGTTCATTTTGTTCAGCTGGAAGATAATTAAGGTTTTTCACCGAAAGACACTAATCATTCCTGAATAATAATAAAAAAAAGGCTATATGGGCTATCGAAAAAATTACATGAAATGCATGTTTGAACTCCTTCATAGTAAGTTAGGAAATTCCTTTCTTAGATGGTGTAATGTGGTGTGATGTGTTCAGGAAAGATTAACCGCTATCCTCAAATATGGATTAAGAACAGCCAGCCATCCAAATTGTTGCATAACCACTTAAAATGACATCATTTTTTCAGCCAAAAGTCCCAGATTGCGTCACCATGTTTTAGGAGGCTGTGAATATATTACTTTGTATCGCCATGGTAACACCATGGTATGCATTTCATTCATAACCTCACCTTTTAATAAGATGTAGCCTGCCCTTTGCCACCCCCTTATGTTTTTACACTCAGGTTAGGGTAAGATATTTTAACTAGAATACATATCAGTACATATCTGGTATCCATCACCTTGACTAACCACTACATTAGCCAGCCTAAACTTCCTGTTTGTTTTCTGCCAGAGTACCCATCCTCTACTTCCTGTTTGTCCTCTGCTTCCTCTCTGTCCTCTGCAAGAGTAACCAGCCTCTACTTCCTGTTTGTCCTCTGCCAGAGTGCCCAGCCTCTACTTCCTGTCTGTCCTCTGCCAGAGTGCCCAGCCTCTACTTCCTGTCTGTCCTCTGCCAGAGTACCCAGCCTCTACTTCCTGTCTGTCCTCTGCCAGAGTACCCAGCCTCTGCTTCTGTCTATCCTCTGCCAGAGTACCCAGCCTCTACTTCCTGTTTGTCCTGCACCAGAGTAACCAGCCTCTACTTCCTGTTTGTCCTGCACCTCATTACCCAGCCTCTACTTCCTGTTTGCCCTGCACCTCATTACCCAGCCTCTACTTCCTGTTTGTCCACTCTGTCTACGCACAGCGCCGGTCCTGATACGTGACCAAAAATCCCGGCTCTCGGTACATCCATTCGCCTGGGAGCCGTCCCTCCCTCTGCCGCTGGAGCCCTGACAATAAAGCATTACAGCAGTCAATCCATGTCAACAACAGCTTTGCTTAATTCCAGCTAAACACGTTTAAGCTAAATCTTCACCTAATGATGCATAATGATTAGCACTTGCTCTTTGGGCCACTGCCGGCCCGCGTTTCGCCCCACATCAGGAGGAAGGCTCTCGTGTTGTGTGCGTGTAGACCTAAATAGGTTCCCCTCATCCAAATACAGGAGCGATAATATCTCACCCACACCCACACACACACAAGAGGGTGCAAACATGAAGATGAAGGCGTACTGCGATGCAGAAAGATGTGTTTTGATCACGATGAGCCACTCGCATAATGCTGATTTATTATCATGTTTTCACTCTAAAAGGTGAGCACCACAGTCCACGGCTCTGGTGCATCGTGATCTTCTCTCTCAGCTGTTCTCGGGGTCGTGGCTCTACGGGAGAGAAGAGGCTAATGGGGTAGGAAACACACCACCAGGCTTCCTAATGGTGTACAGATGCCGGCCTGGCCTTGACCTCCTGCCCACACCATGCCCGGGCCGGGCCGACCAAAGGTGCCCGGCCCACCTCTCGTCCCCGGGCATCCCGGAACTGCACCGGTGTGCCGGCCCTGAGCCGTGCCAGCTCTTTCTCTCCTCCACTAATACTCTGCTTGCTGTCTCTTCCGACACCAGGGCTGGCTTTGCCTTTGCCATTTCGCTGGGGCTAAAACTGAGCTTTCCCTATAATCACCCACAACCAGGCCCGCGTTTGATGCTGCTGAATCAATGCCTGCCTCTTTGTTCCTGCACCCCATCCCTCCGCCTCGCCCATAGAAAAAAAAAGAAACTCTCTCCCTCTCTCTTAATACTCCACCCATTGTGGGAGCGCTTTCTGATGCCGGCTGCTGGCTCCGCGCCCGCCGTGCCTGCGCCTGCCTCACTCGCTCGCTCGCTCGCTCGCTTGCTCTTGGCTCGGCTCGCGTGTTTGACTGCTCCGCGGGACCAGACTGGCACTCTAGCAGAGGGCTCCGTGGTCCGCACATAGCATCCACTAAACACATCTCTGTGTGAGGGGCCCGCTCTCGCTCGCTCTCTCACAAGGAGCAAAAAGGTATCAGCTTTGCTTTGCGCGGATGAGCATCAATGGTTTTTTTAAGGATTGCATGTTTTAATGAACAAACCGTCCCCCAGATGAGGAATAGTGTATGCACACAGACACACACACACACACACACACGCACACAGACACACAAACACTTGTAGTGTTTACACTTGGTGGTACTCCATGGCAATTGGATAGACCCTACAGACATTGAATACACTACATTAGACGTTTTTAATCACACTTTCGAGGGTGCAAGGTAAGGAGGGAGCAGCTAAACAACTGGGGGGGGGGGGGGGGGGGGGGGGCGCAGCAGATTGAAAGAGGTTAAACGGTTGAACTACAGTGCTAAACACATGCGCTCACTGGGCAAACAAACATCTGTTACAACTGCAGGCTCTGCGATGGTCCTCCCAAACCAGTGATGTTGAACCAAGCCCCGCTACGCTTGTCAGGAGGGGAGACGTACGGTCTTCTCTCCCCTCCACTGAAGATGAAACACGGCAGCAGCAAAGCGTGCACGTTTGTCTAATCAAGCTATTGCCTCGGGGCGCACTGGATCTAAATGAAAAGAGCTCGAGTGTTGCCAGCCTCTATTTTCGCTTCAGACGGGGATTGTCTGGCTAGCGCTGGATAGTGCCAGCATGCAGTCGTCATGGCGCGCAGCTAGGGGGCACTAGTGCTCCAGAGTTGCTCTGCCTCCCTTCGCGGAGCACTGCTCTCCCTCACGGCTCCTCGCAATGGGGATCTGCCTGAGGGGGGGAAATGTTGCTCTTTTAGGTCTGTGAGCCCATATCCCTTAATCCCCAGCCATGATTGACAATCATGATTTAGGGTATATGGTGTCCCATTCTAATCCACGAGCAATGATTTCATTTGCATACCTTCCATGCGTGGCCTCATTTTGGAAGAAACGGCAGCCTTTGTAAGTGATACAGAAAGACAGCGACAGAGGGGAAAGCGAAGAGAGCGAGTGCAAGATAGAGAATAAGGAGCAGAAGAACGGATGTTTTTTTTTATGACAGTCTTCATGTCGCCTTCCACGTGTGTGTGTGTGTGTGTGTGTGTGTGTGTGTGTGTGTGTGTGTGTGTGTGTGTGTGTGTGTGTGTGTGTGTGTGTGTGTGTTTGTTTTTTCTAGTCTAGTAGGCCAAAACACCTGCCATGGGTAGCACAAACAGGTGTGTGTGTGTGTGTGTGTGTGTGTGTGTGTGTGTGTGTGTGTGTGTGTGTGTGTGTGTGTGTGTGTGTGTAGGCCTACTATATATATATATATTATTTATTTTTTTTAATATTTTGTATGTATGTGTTTGTCTATATATATATATATATATATATATATATATATATATATATAGACACTCATACATATCTATTTATTTTATGACATTTATTTATTTATATTTATGTAGATATTTATATACACACAAATAATTGCATGCTAGCACTGCAGAGATGAGTAGTAAACACAGCAGAACATTAGAATATGTCGACATGTAGGGAGACGGAAGCGAGGGAGGATGCGGAGGGAAAGACGCTCCCTCACACGTTGCAAAACTAAATTGGTATTTGCAAATTTTATAACCAAGTCGGGCTTAATTATAATCATGGGAGTTTGGGAGTTACAGCATAATCTCTAGAATGTATTAAACGTTACCCAGAGCGCACCACAGTGAAAAAGAAACAAATACAAATACGTACAATTATATCCCCGTCATTAGGCCCAGGGGACTGTGAATCAAATATAATGCTCAGTGTTTGCTGCGTCCTGCGAGACCCTGCTTCCTTGTTTACGTCTGCCGGGGCTGCGGGGAGGAAGTGATGCACGCTGGAATGAAAGGTCGGCAGGGTCACGGTGGAGGATGAAGTAGGGATGCAAAAAAAATTGAATTAAATTAGAATATTATTATTTATTTATTTTACCCGCTAATTTATTTTGATAGAAGATTACAGATAATTATTATTCGTTAGGAACATTGGGGTGATGAGAATTCCCATTGAACATCGAATTATAAAACTATCTGAGTGTAGGAATAATAAACGTTTGTCTTTTATCTATTTTTTTTTATTGCAGAATTTATTTGCACATTATTAGTTGAAAAAATGTATGCATCGGGATAAAAATGGATTTGGATGACATCATAGCCTTATCACAAGGTGTGACGCTACATCACACAGTTACCTTCTTTAAACACAGACATCCAAACCACCGATACTCCCGCAATTTACTCACACATCATCATACTTCTATTCCATACATACATCTATAACTTTTCAGACAGAAATGCTGCCATGCTGTGTGTATCTTGGGCCGATCCCCCCAGGCTAAGTCACCAACGTAACTGAGTGCTTACAATAGTGAGGTGTCGTCTCTCTAAGTAAGCACCACACCCTGTTCCGTCCCTGAGTGACTGCAGACACCGCCTCCCTCCACTGGAACATTAACAGCCTGATAATCTGCTCTTATCTCCAGTGTGCTTAGCGCCTGGTTAACAGGCAGCCGGCCTGATGGGTCTCCACACCCAGGATGGTGGACGGAGCCAGGAGAGAGAACGCCCAAATGGTGCTCGGAACTCGTTGCAAAAAATATTATTGATTTAGTATACACGGGTTGTTGATGTTTTACACCGGTGATCTGTTAATAATGCTGCCATGATAATGGAGAAGGTTATGTGTACATAGTTGCTATGGAAAAAACATCCATAGTACCCAAGACCTTGTCACCTTGAACCAACCATCCCCGCTTCTTCCCTTCCTCCTTCTCACTTCCTTGCTACCTTCCTTCCTTCTCTCCATGAGGGAAGGAATCAGTCAGCCTAGACCTGCCCGGACACGTCATTGGGAGTAGCGGGATTAGCCAGCCTATGGGTGTGGGTGGTGTGTACTTTAGCATCAACACGCACACACACACGCACACGCACACGCACACACACACACACACACACACACACACACACACACACACGCACACACACACACACACACACACACACACACACACACACACACACACACACACACACACACACACACACACACACACACACACACCATCATTGTCCCACCTCCATGGGTTGTCCCACCCCCTCTGCAATTAGTGGTGTTTACCAGGCCTGCCCTAATTGATTCCCACTCTTTATCTCTTTACTTCCCTAATTTTGTTATTAAGTGTAGAGCGGGAGAGGCAATGAAGCTCCTATTTTTTTTTCATTTTGAGAAATTATACTCTTGTACTTGATCCAGCTAACAGGATTTTCTTAAATTACTTTATAAAAGACCATCTTTTAACTTTCTTCTTTCTTTCTCTATCCATTCATTAGCCGGTCTGCCTGAAGGCCTGCTCACATCAATTTCTTGGGTTAAAGTTACAAACTTAGGAGGCTCAGCTCGACGCTCATGGTGGTTCATGGGCGAGAGAGAGAGAGAGAGAGAGAGAGGAGAGAGAGAGAGAGAGAGAGAGAGAGAGAGAGAGGAGAGAGAGAGAGAGAGAGAGAGAGAGAGAGAGAGAGAGAGAGAGAGAGAGAGAGAGAGAGAGAGAGAGAGAGGGGGAAAAGAGAGAGAGAGTTTTGGGGGTGGATTGGGGCGGAATTATTAATTTCCCAAGTATTAGAAAAATAAAGAGATTGAATTAAGAGTATTGGTCTTCTGTTATCCAGCATGGTTAGCCTCAGGGACTGACTGTGGTGGAGGACATTATGCAAATGCTCTCTCTCTCTCTCCCACTCTTTCTCTCTCACACTCTCTCTCTCTCTCTCTCTCTCTCTCTCTCTATTTTGCTATCTTACGTTTTTACATTGTCACCCCCTGCCAGTCTTATTCTCTCTCTCTCTCTCTCTCTCTCTCTCGCGCTCTCTCGCTCTCTCTCTCTCTACCCTCTCCCACTCTTCTCTTGCAGTCAATCTCTGCTCCACTATAATCTCTGCCTCTCTTTAATCTTTATCAGTCAGCAGAGACAGAGAGCACTGTCTCCTGTCAGAAAAAGCTCTCGTCCTCTCTCTCTTCCTCTTTCTTCTCTTCCACTCTCTCCCTCTCTTCCTCCCTCCTCTCCTGCCCTCTCTTCGTCTCCCTCTCTCTCTGCCTCGCGTCATTTCTTTCATCTTTTATTCAGTTCCTCATTCATGAAGTGTTGATTACATTCCCAAAATCTCCCAACCAAATTATAGGAAAGGAAGGAGGAGGCGAGAGTTTCACTTCATTTCACAAACCAAGGTTATGAAACTTGTTCCAAACGCTCTCTCTGTCTCTCTCTGTCTCTCTGTCTTTTTGTCTCTCTCCCTTTCTGTATTCCTACCTCTCTCTCTCTCCCTCTCCCTCTCCCTCTCTCTGTCTCT
Source organism: Gadus macrocephalus (assembly GCF_031168955.1). Taxonomy (NCBI): domain Eukaryota; kingdom Metazoa; phylum Chordata; class Actinopteri; order Gadiformes; family Gadidae; genus Gadus; species Gadus macrocephalus. The sequence continues at coordinate 11,761,012 of NC_082386.1, forward strand.
CTCTCTGTCTCTCTGTCTCTCTCTCGTCTGTCTCCGTCTCTCTCTTTCTCTGTCTGTCTGTCTGTCTCTCTCTCTCTCTTCTCTGTCTCTTTCCTTCCTCTCTCTTAAAAAAAGTAAGACTTCCAGACGTCTTTGGATTCAACTTCTCCTCAACCTAATGTAAATAGTCCTCCAAACCCCGGGAATAAATTTAATACGTATTCACTGTACGATAGGGAATTAAGATCGGTTCAAATACAGGTTGAAGGCATGAAATAATGTAATAAGCCCGTCTGAATTAAAAGATAAACCTCTGGTATTGAAGAGGAGAGGTTTTCTAGGAGGACCAACAGCAAACCAATGAGCAGAAAGGAGCATTTCCTGGAGCCTCCATCGGGGAAACAAGGCCCCAAAGGGACGATGGGCCAGGAGCATGGCTGGGCGCCATAGTACCTGGGACAAGACATCTCAGGAACGGTGTCGGTCAGGGGAGAAGGTTGGATAGGTTCAGCGAGAAGGTACGGGTGGTGATGATGAGGAGGGGAGGGGGTCTTGTTTCAGCGGCACGCGTGACACTAGAAACATGTGAGACC
>NC_082386.1:11761683-11786683 GCF_031168955.1 Gadus macrocephalus
AGAAAGACCGAGTCAGAGACAGCGAGAGAGAGACAGAGACAGATACACACACACAGATAGAGACAGAGACAGGGAGACAGAGAGAGAGAGAGGGGCTAATAAGCTGCTCTTCCATGGTTCTGTTGAGTTTAAGGAGGTTTGGTCTTCATTATTGTGAACAGATCGCTCTCACTCTCTCATCCTTTCTGATGCTGCCTCCTAGTGCCGCTGGCGATGAGCTGGTGTGAGCTGCCATCCAACGAGGTGGAAGGGGGCAGGCTGGTGACGGCTGACCCCGACGCCACCGCCGCTAAACCCAGTCGAACGACCCTCAAGACAAAACATTTAGAGCCAGCCGAGCAGATTCCCCAGCCAAAGTGTGGAGGTTGAGGACCTCAGTGAGGCCTCCTTCTGGATCCCACTACGGTTCTGATACTTTTCAGCTGCCTTTTCTGTTTCATCGGCTAATCCCATTGGCTTTTGAAACAAACAATGTGGCCTATCACAGTCGGCGTTGGGCTAGGGCCGCAGGCCCGTGAGTGGCACCTGTCCCGGCTCCGCCCCCCACATCACGCGCCCAGACACAACATCCAAAGGAATCGGAGATTTTCCGGTTGCTAGGGGAGAGCACGACAAAAAAGAGAGACAGAGAGACATAGAGAGAGAGAGAGGGGGGGGAGAGAGAGAGAGAGAGAGAGAGAGAGAGAGAGAGAGAGAGAGAGAGAGAGAGAGAGAGACAGAGAGACAGAGAGAGGAAGATAGAGAGGAAGAGTAGCACAGAGATAGAGAGAGAGAAAGAGAGACAGAGAGAGTGAGCGAGAGAGTGCACTCCTGCCAGTGAGGTACCACCCCCCCCCCCCCCCCCCCCCCCGGCCCCCGGCCCCATCCTCCCGCTGCAGGCTGGGCCCGTCTCCAACGTGACCGTCTTTCAGTCCCATTCTGCTCTGTTGTTGCAACTTTGTCCCTCTGCTCCACTTTAGTCTTTAGAGGGCCACACCGGGGTCCTGCTCACAGGGTCGCTGCATTGTTGGCAACCGGGGGTCTGCTTTCTGATGTGGAGGCGAGCGGCTATGGGAGGATTAGTGTGGCCGGTTGGATCATCTTACAGCCCCCCCACCCACAGCCGCAACCACAACCCCCCCCCCCCCCCCTCACTCCTCCCAACACACACACACACACACACACACACACACACACACAACACACACAGACACACACACACACACACACACAGACACAGGCTCCTGGACAATGGGGATTAAAAACTTCTCTTATTCTCGGGCCCCCAAACGGCAGGATGACAAAGACAGTATTCCTCTGGGTCTTTCAGCACCGGGCGACACAGCTGAAGGAGAGAACGGGGCCGGGTGGGTGCAGGGTGGAGGGTGGAGGGCGGGTGGTGGGGAGGGGGGGCGGAGGCGGGGCCCCAAGCAGGGGTCTTATACAGAAAATTAATCCTATGGAATTTTCTCCTCATTGCAAATGGAGATTTGCTGCTGGTGCCTCGGCCTCCGCTGACCGGTCCGGCGCGGCCGTCCCGTCACTCAACAGACGGCGGCCATGTTGGAACCTCACAGAGGCCTCTTTGACCCTGGACACAGCTACCTCCTCGCAGCGGCGCCCATACAAAGGCAGCCCCGTCAGCGGCCCGTTGGAATGATACGGGAAAGAGTAATTCAAATGTATTTACTCCGGCGTCCAACCGGACGGCTCCGTTTGTCAACGCAAAAAATAAAAGAAACATCCCCCAAAACCGACAGAGACAAACGCCGGAAACTGTGCGATCGGACGCCGTTACACCGGTACGCCACAACAACAGCGCTGCAGCGAGCGAACGACCGTAGGCACAGACAGAATGACCAATCAGAGGACAGCCATGGATCTAATTTGTAAATGTGGTTTGTTATGAATGCACCGATTTTATCCCCATGTGTACGACATGGCTGACTGTCGCTCAGCCGTGCGTGATGGAGCAGGTCTCTCTGACAGACAGGGCCCCCCCTCATCTGGATGGAACATCAATCCCCTGGTTATGGACTCATGATTACCGGTCCGAGGAGACAAAAGGTGACTCCTGGAGTCAATTATGGCTCAGGGGCCGAAATCACCATGCAGTCGCCCCGTCGCATTGTGTTCTGGTAGTGGTGGTAGCCGTATCGCACCAGAGGAAACTCACAATGTCATTCAGTTTTCTCTCCCTGATTGGGGGGTGGGGTGGGGGGGGGGGGGGGGGGGGGAGGACGAGCCAATGTTGTCTTTAGGAGGGTTGGGGTGGATGCAAAGCAATTTCTAGCAACACCAAATAAACAACCGCCATATACACATACACCATACACACACACAAACACACACACACTCACACTCACACACACACACACACACACACACACACACACACAAACAGAGACACACGCACACACACACAACACACACTCCCCCCACCCCAATCCACCCACCCTAAATGTATGGCTAAATCGTTTCGCTAATAAAAAAAAGAGAAATCTTTTGATTGAGGGTGGGGATATTATAAATATATGCATATTATCTTCTCTCTCGTTCACCCTAGCCTCTATCAGTCCCTACCCCCTCTCTTCTATCTCTCCTCCTCCCTCTTACTCGCTTTCTCTCCCCCCTCTGCTCTCCCTCCTCCTCCCCCCTCTCCCCCATCCCCCTCTCTCTTTGCAGTAAATAAAAGATTAAATGACTGTTCTAAAAGCACGGACTGGTCACCAGAAGATAATTGTTTCAGCTTTGTTTACTGTGCGTGAATGTTTTCTCCCTTTTTACTTCTTTTTTTTCTCCTTCATTGTGTCCATAATTAAAATTCCTTTATTTTCAAAGTAGTTCTAAAAGAAGGAGCTAAATTGCCTTTTTCTATGTTTGTGTTGCCATTAGGGGGGAGGAAGAGGAGGGGGGAGGGATGGGGGAGGAGCTGGTGGGGGGGGGGGGGGGGGGGGGGACAGCAGCAATGTCCTTGGGCTGGATGGTAAGATCAACTTGAAGTATGTGTACGTGTATGTATGTGTACGTGTATGTGGGAATGTTTGTGTGTGTGTGTGTGTGTGTGTGTGTGTGTGTGTGTGTTTGTGTGTATGTGTGTATTTGTGTGTGTGTGTGCATGCACATGTGTATGCCATGCTTGTGTATGCATGCGTGTGTATGGTGTGTAATGGTATGTAGTATACTAGTATTGTGTGCATGTATGTGTGGGTGTGTGTGTGTGTGTATTTGTTTGTGTGCGTGTGTGTGTGTGTGTGTGTGTGTGTGTGTGTGTGTGGCAAGGATATATTATTGCGATGTATGTAAATGGTAAGTGTATGCGTTTATTGTGTGTATGTGTATGAATATATGGGTGTGTGTGTGTGTATTCATCTACAATGGAAATATATGAATGTGCATCTACACATAATGAAGGCATGTGCATGTGTATATGTACATATATATATATATATATATATGTTTGTGCTGTTTGCTATGTTTTGCCCCCCTCCACCGTGGTAATGTTATTTCAAAGCTCCAATGCTAACACAGTACAACCTGCTCTCTCCTTCTGCACTGTGAGACTGTGAGTTAGTACAGCCATACCTGCAGGGACTCATCGAACATCTTCAAGGAGATCATTAATCCCGATCGAGCGGTTGGTGTTGATGGATCCCGGCGGAGCAGACGGAAGCCAATGAGATATAGATGACACCTCTTAATGAACAGCCATTCGAAACAAACACACAACTAACTTCAAAACATGCTTATCTCGCAGGCCACCACAGGAATGAATTTCCGGGCGCCTGTTCTTTTTTTTAATGCACATTGATGAAGACAGCCCCCCCCCTCCACCCCAGCCCCGACCCCATATTCAGCTCCACAGCGAGGCAGCAAGACCCTGGAAGACCTCACCTCCCCCCCAGGGGGCTGTGACAAACCTCGCCGCATAGCTGACAAGCGGGGACCTCATTAGAAAAAGGTGACAATGAGGTTTCCAGATCGGAATTTGAACCGCGGCAATTGTCTGCGTCTTCCTCTGCTCCCTCGGAGCATGGCAAACAGGGGCCCGACGTGGCCAGCCTCCGAATGAACCAGGGGCCTCTCCAGGAGACCGGGGACCGGAGGACACTTCTCTTACCCCGGTGATTGGAGGCCAGGACAACAACACCACCACCACCACCACCACCTCCTCCACCACCACCCCCACCACGACCAAAGGTCTAAGCCCTCACATGTAGCACTCACACCAGCGTCGCGTTCTGCAATGTTCACGCGTACGCACCCCTCCCAATTCACATGAAATGTGAATTGGGAGGGGTGGGGGGGGGGGGTGATGGCGGGCCACGCTCGCGCTCACACATGCGATCACAGCGCCCTGCCGCCAGCGTCTGTGTTTGTGTGTGTGTGTGTGTGCAATGATATCCCTCTTCTGCTTAGCCAGGCGCCAATAATTGAATCTCAGGTTGGAATTAATCCTACGAGCCGCACTTGACTCGGTCAAAACAACTATTACAGAGAGGGCAATGTATTTTTTTACACAGCACTTCACATTGATTAGGCGATGTGCAGCCATGGGCGCCGCGTTACATTCCCGACGACTGCCATTTGCATTAAGTGAGGGGTTGGGCGTCCAGGGATGGGGGGTCTGCCCAACGCCGAGCGAGGCAGGGGGAACATCCCATAATGCACTGGGGATGGAACACATAGAACCCAATATATAGAAATGTACACGCGCGCACATCCACACAGGCACGCACGCGGACACAAGCACGCATACGCACACAGGCACGCATACGCACACAGGCACGCATGGACGCGCGTGCATACACACACAGTCACACAAACACACACAGGCAAGCATGCACACACAGGCACACAAACACCCAATCGGATTCATACGGTGTATCAGAACCTGGGATTATTAATCTCAGGAGAGAAGAGTCCCGTCTGCAAAATGAGTAATAAATATGTGTGTGTGTGCGTGTGCGTGTGCGTGTGCGCGCGCGTGTGCGTGTGCGTGTGCGCGCGCGTGTGCGTGTGCGTGTGCGTGTGTGTGTGCGTGTGCGTGTGCGGGGAGCCCCCCACCTGAGAGCAGGGTGTGACCCCCGGGGTACCGGTGGTCCGGCTGAAGGAGGGACCCCCAGCCCGGTATCACTGCAAGGGTGAAGAAAGAAGGTGTGTGTGTGTGTGTGGGTTGATGGGGATGGGATAGGGGTTGGGTGCGGAGGTGGTGGGGGGGTGAAGAGGCAGACAGAGATACAGAGGGGAGGGGGGAGTGTGGGGGCGGGGGGGGCTGAAAAAAGGCCCTCTTTCACTTCTGAATGAAAGCGAGAGAACGCGCTGTCAAACTCGATCAGGGCTGAGGAGTCGTCCTCCCCCCCCCCCTCCCCGCACAAAGGGGTCTGGGGGGGACCGGCCGTGCATTTCACATTGGATCCAGCCCTCCCCGGGACACGGCTCTCAGGGTCGGAGGGGGGGGGGCTGATGTCCCGGACGCGGGACGGGAGCGGGGATAATGCTGACGGGTTCGGGAAGGACCAGGAGAAGATGAAGGGGTCCTGGGAGGGGGGGAGGGGGGGGGGGGGGGGGGGGGGGGATGATGGGTGAGGGTGGCCTCCTCCCAATAATAAAAAAAAAAGAGGTGAAAAGAAAAGGTCTGACCACCTCTTTTCTTCCCGGGGCTTACGCTGCCTTCCCGGGATCTTCAATGGCTCCAGGCAGCGCTGCTCGGCTGAAGCCCATTAGCCAGCATTAGGAACGTCCACAGACACACGCACAAGGAGATTTGAGACAAACCCCTAACAGTCCACAATAACCGCCGGTACAAGCCCTGAGCCGTTAGACCCCCCGTCCCCCCCCCCAAAAAAAAAGACCTTGAATAGACGTGCCCTAAATCATGTTGTTGAACAAATCAGGTATTAGGGTAAGAGGAGTTTGTCCGAATTTACTTTGCCTAAAGACTTTAGTTAAGCTAGTTACTGCGGTGCTTTGGTTAGGCGTGTGGCTGCTTGTGTCCGTGTGTGAGGCACGATCATTCCCTAGACATCTTACACTGTGACACTTTAAACCCCAACCAGCCCCCCCGACACACACGCACACACACACATACACACACTCCTTGGACATAAACACTTCTATCGCTGCCCTCTCCCGCTCACACATAAATCTAGTGGGCCACAGGCCGACCTCCACACCGGCCCCCACAATAGGAAACTATTGACAATTAAATGGCATTTTGCGATCCAGGGTGCGAGTTAATGGTATTACGGCCGCAATTCAACTCCTGAATGGCCCAAAAGGATTTCCCCCCCATTCACCATAAAAAACACGACTGACTGTCTTACCAAGCATTACATAGCTTACCCTGAGCTTATGATTCACCGCTTTCTCAAACCATTTGAATGTTTCCCTTTTTTTGGATGGGGGTGGATGGGGGGGGGGCAGTGGCAGATGTAGCTGAAGGTGCAGATGGGGGCCGGGTCCTTTATGGACGGGGCGAGGGGCTGTCGGAGCTGATGGTAGGGCTGTCGGTCCTACGACGGGAGGAGCCACCCAGAAGGCCGGGGCAGGGCTGAGGTTCCGTGACTGTGGAGGTGTCAGCGTCACTCTATAGGAGCCGCATCGACTCGGTAAACGGAAGAGAAGGATGTTTCTGGGTCCAGAGGTTCGCTTTCAGACTCGTACACATTTTTCTGGGGCTGAATGGCGTGGATGGGCTTCAGTGCACGACATTTGTTTAATTTGTGCGGAACTCGATCTGTAATTTACAAAATATCTAAATATTTTTAAATATTTTGAATGTGGATAAATATTTACGATTATTTTTCGATTTGAAAAATAACTTAAACATAGCTTCCATCACCATTAGTAAAATAATTAGCTTTAAAACTCCTTCTTTCCTTTCTGCTCCTTTTCCTCTTCCTCCCCCTCCTCCTCCTCCTCCTCCTCCTCCTCCTCCTCCTCCTCCTCCTCAGCTGTTGTGTGCAGAGAGATCCCTTTTGGCAGTCGCCTTCCCTCCGGACAAAGGGCTTTGAGAGGAATATGAAAAGGCAGATTTAAAGGTGACGCCCGGTCAAAGGAGAGCGAGCGAGAGGGAGCCCTGTTATCGCTCCTACGGTGGCTACATTTAGATAGCGCCTCCCCTCCTCACCTCTGACTGAACGACACCCAGGAAGAAACGCTCAAATTGAACAAAGTCGCTGCCAGAGTGGTCTGGTCGCAACAAAGATGAATAAAATGATTCTTACATATGACGGCAAAGCCTTAAATAAATATCTAAATCTGTCACTATTCTCTGTGCTAATATCGCCATGGATAGCAGCTGCATTCAGACGTATTTACACACGCTGAAGAAAAGGGCCTGCGGCAGAATACATCACGTCTTACAACAGAGGACCACGCTGTATGGCCTTTGAAAGCAGAATTAGTCAAGTCCTGATATGGTACAAAAATGGGTTTTGTCGTTTGAGCAAATGAAATAATGATCCCAAATGAAGGAGCTGGCAGGTCTGTGAGAGAGCGCTCCTGAGAGCCGCGGAGGGTTTGCTCCTAGATTCGGTTTTCCCTCAAGCACCAGAGCGACTCCCTCGACTTGACAGACCAAACAGATCAGACGGAGAACCGACTCTTAATGGTGTGGATTATGGGAACCGCTCTTTGGCCTCCAACCATTTGGCCCGCCAGGAGACACAAGAGTGCTTGGGATTGAGTCTGCGGCTCAATGCAAAGAGACCCAATGATAGAATGAGTGCTGCAATGTTAGTGAGGCTGTTGTTACTGGATTAATACGATTTAAATAGTAACAAACCAACAAACACCAGCACCAAAATGGCACATTTTGATTGTGATTGTTACAATTATTGCTAGATTATAATGAATGTATCTATTGATTTGTATGCACTTCATTTTGTATTATACAATATTATTTAATAAATTAAGAACATAATAGTAGCACAAATTATATAGAAAGAGTATAAAATAAGGCACCTTTATTTAATAAAAGTCGGCAGAAGGCTAGTAGTAATCGTAGCAGTAGTAATAGTAGTCATAGTAGTAGTAGTAGTAGTATTGTTCGTGGTAGTGGTAGTAATTGGAGTAGTAGCAGTATAATTATTATTTTCAGTAGTTTTAGTAGTAGTTATAGTAGTAGTATTAGTGGTAGTAGAAGTAGTAGTAGTCGTAGTCGTAGAAGTAGAAGTAGTAGTAGTAGTGGTAATAGTGCTAGTAATAGTAGTAGTAATACCAGTAGTAGTAATACCAGTAGTAGTAGTAGTAATAGCGGTGGCATTGTAATGAGCAGTGATTCTCCACCACTATATTAACCTCTATTATTACAATAAATGACAGATAAGGCTTTAATCGCAGATGCACCCCGCGCACACGCCTCACGCACCCCCTTACATCTGCCGTCCTCCTTATCACCTAATGTGTGGATTCATAGACTACAGGACGACTGCATCTCACACTGGCATCATCGGGCTTCCCCTGGGTCTCGACTCGTACACACTGTGCAGTTTAAGCCATTCCAGCCACAGCTATGATCTTAATTAGCTCCACCTAAAGCCCGTCTCTTCCCCCCTAGACCAGCCTAATTAAGCCCAGTGCCTTCCCTCCGCCAGGGCCTCTGCTGGCTAACGGAGAAGAAGCCACAATCTCTTGTCCAAGGATTACAACCTGGGATACATCACAGGCAATCATTCCCCCCCCCCCGCCGCCCGCCACCACCAGCACCACACACCCAGCCGCCAGCCAGACTCTGGGCTGGCACCCCCTCTACCTCCAGCTGCAGACTCCTGAAAGGCACAATGCTTCTAATTTGCTGTGTGCATTAAACAGCCTCTTCAACCAAGTCAAGTCAGAGAATAAAATTCTCTCTTACGGGGCCGCCTTAATAAGTCCAGGGAGAGAGGCTGAGACTAGCAAAGAGGGCGCTTGTTCCTTTGTGCATGGCGGCGGCGGTCGCTCAAGCTAAACAGCTTGTTATTATAGGAAGGGGAAGTGTTTCTTCCTCTGCCTCTGCATTAGCTTAAACTAGTGTCACTTGCTTGACTCGTAATCATCCAACTTTGTGTGAATGCTGTGTTTTTTCCAAAGGCGCCCACCCTTAATTGGATAGTCTCCTTAACCCGACCGGGATCTTTTGATCCTTATTGTACACTTTCATTGTTGTCCGTCAGTCTTAAGGCAGCTATGGCAATTGCCGGGCCTCATCTTAGCATCCTAAACTCCTTAGTGTTAGTATCAGCTCAGGCTCTGAGCACTGGATAAGCCCTAGCTAATGTCATAATGGTCATAATTTGGCTGAGCTCTCCAGCGCTATGTCAATTCTGCACGGGGAAGTTAACAGCTACAATTAACACGAAATTAGACGAATGCTATCGAATAGTTACTCGGTACCGGGCAGCAGGGGCAATGACCCTGGCCATGAGGCATTGTGATTGCTGTTCATGATAAGTGTGTCGAAACACACCTATCATGAGTGTCGAAACGATAATATGTCCCTGCACTTGACTCTTGCAGACTCAATTTCTTCTTTCCCTTTATTGTTCATAATTCTCATACTTAAATACAACTTCAAATATAAAACGCTATCAAAAAAATTCACACCTGGATTCAAAGCAGGCCAACATGAGCACAAGGCAACCCAGTGCAAAGTGTTCAGGGGGGATAAACCGCTGAGAAGCGCCTCCCTCAATACACACTTTGAAGTTTGCCTCTGCTATCAGCGGCGGGTCGGACCTCCCGAGGAGACGGGACTCAGCGCGCCGGGCGGTAAGAGAAAGTGCCTCGCTCCTTTGTGTCCAATCACCAGAGGAGTCTGACGGGGGGGGGGGGGGGTTCTGTCGGGCCGTGGTGTGTGATGCAGGGGAGGGGACGCAGACACTCAGAGACCCAGAGACCCGGGGACCCAGGGAGGCAGGGCGTTTGCGGCGGGCTCTCCTCCAGCACGGACAGCCAGCCCTGGGTGGCTCTCGCCTCCCAAAGCCTGTTTGTGGATGAAAGTGTCGCCGCACTGGGGTCCCCTCGCACAGAGAGAGACGAGGGCAGTGATTAGGGGGGCGCAGGAGCACGGCGGCCCTTTAATTTGGGGGGTTGGGCTGAGGGACGCGGGGGGGGGCCGCGGTAGGGGCTGTGGTGGTGGTGTCAGTGGCGGTGCTGGTGGGGGTGTATCTGTAGCCAGACAATGGCGATTACCTTCCTCTTTATCTGGCGGAGAGGAGGCTTTGAGCGAGCAATCTGAGGAGCGGAGGAAATGGCACGACACGGGATTAGTGGCACAACAGGACGGTAAATTAAATGTTGGAGATGAAAGAATGAGGCTCTGACATGCATCAATAGAGAGCATTGGCCGGGTTCTAATAACGGCAGCCCGGAGAAATACCTGTAGAGATTAGTGTGTGTGTGTGAGAGGCAGCGAGAGGGAGGAAAGATACACAATACAATAAATGACTTTGGACGCCTTTTGTCATGTGACAACCCTCGTGGGAGCGGCGAATGAGCAGTGTGTGTTTCTGATCATCAATGAAACAAAGCAAAAAAAACGTGTGTGTGGGGGTATGTGTGTGTGTGTAGACACCTGAATGTGGGTGGATGTGTGTCAAGCAAATGTGAATGTTGGCTTGTGTATATTTCTTTGTGTGACGACATGTGTGTGTTTGTGTGTTTGTGTAGGTGTGTATGTTTTTGTGTGTGTGTGTGTGTGTGTGTGTGTGTGTGTGTGTGTGTGTGTGTGTGTGTGTGTGTGTGTGTGTGTGTGTGTGTGTGTGTGTGTGTGTGTGTGTGTGTGTGTGTGTTTGATGTTGTGTGTGCATGTGCGTGTGCCTGTGTGTTTGTGCTTGTGCGTGTGTTTGTGCTTGTGCATTAGCACTAATGTTGTGTGTGTGTTTGCGTGTGTTTGCTGTTTTGTGCTTGTGTGTGTGTGTGTGTGTGTGTGTGTGTGTGTGTGTGTGTGTGTGTGTGTGTGTGTGTGCAATAGTGCGTGTTTGATTATATATGAAGGTATAACAGCAAGTTAATCACCAAAAAGCAGAGATGTACTGAAAGCATTACTGTAGGAGAATGTGCAGCTAACAGCTAATGGCATAATCAATAGTGCCCGTAGCTCATTTAGGACATGAGAAAGTCGCACCCCTCAAACGGACTGCGATTGCATTTTTAATCGCTAAAGAGGACGTTTTCATGCCGGGAAGAGACGTTGTGTTTGCTGGAGCTCAGCCAATTTGGGTTGTCACTCCCAACGCTACACTATAGGTTAGAGTAGCACTGCATTGGCGCTCTTAAGAAGGTAATTCGATAAACATTTTAAAAGACCTTTGCCATTACTGAACAGGCAAAGGATTGCGCAATAATCCGCGAATGCATCAAAGAAAACATGAGACAGTGAGAGTTTAGATTAATCGTTTTTTCTTATCATGTCATTATGACATTCAAATTTGTGTAAATTCACCATAAACAAGCATGCAATAGCTTCCATTGTCCTGATTGATGGGAATTATCCTCAAGTCAAGAATTAAATACAGAAGGAGAAACCATTGATGAAAGATACAAATCGAAGGAAGAGAGGGAAAGAAGGTCAAAAGGAGAGGTGACAGCTGAGTGAAAGACTCAGAGAGAACAGGTCCTGAATGATTCAATCAAAGAGTAGCTTTATCTGGGTTATTACTATACTAAAGCAGCAAGATGAAGAGGTTTTTTTTGCCTTAATCTCAGTTACAATAGATGGGAACAAAGGCACACTTACTTGAAAGCACTATCAGCCCCAAATATCAAATCAGCTCTCGCTGGGCCTAATCCTGCTAGACAACATTGTTGATTCATTGGACCTGTGGTCAGGCCCATACACAGCCTTGTGTCCAGAGAAACGCACACTGACGCGCACATACACACACACACACAAACACACACATGCACACACACATGCACGCACACACACACACATACACACACACACAAGCGCGGGTGTACTAAACACAAGCACAAACCTTTCTACATGGGCATACACATACACATAGAATCTAGTTTTCCGTATGGACGTGGTCACCTTTCTGTTTTGTCCTCTGGGTTTTTGTTACATCGATGGATAAGACACGTATAAGCCAGTCATTGTGCTCAGACTTGAATCATATGGTTCGAGATAACAATCTCAATGTACCTGAATGTGAGGAGACAGCATCAGCACACCATGAAGATACCTGGACGATTAACCCGGTGGTTCACCGGGTAGAGCGCGTATCATAAAGGCCAGTCCTTACAGCAGCGGCCGGGGTTCGATTCCTGCCCGTGGTCCTTTGCTGCACGTCGTCCCCTCTATTTCACTCGACAATAAAAAGGATAAAACCTTCAAAAAATAAAATAAAAACCTGCTTTCCTAAGTCTCTCTTCACCTGTGTGTAGTATTACAAGGACATAGAGAAGGGCAACAAGTGTTTGTAAGCTTGGTTTAATTTAACATAATAATGTCACTTTTTTGCTCTTAACTTTAAACTCACAAGTAAGTTATGTTATGGGAGATCTTCGTTGTGGCACTTGCTTTTGGTTGACATTGGGGCCGCGGTTCGATCCCAATTAGTCTGAATAGTTTCCTACTGCAAAAAAAGAAAAAGAAAATCTTGTCACATTCTGTGCAACGAATATGCAGCCCCATTGTCTTTGCCTCTCCGCCTCTCTCTCACACACACAGACACACACACACACACAAACATGCAATCATGCACAAACACACACACCCGAGACACACACACACACACACACAGACAAACACACACACACACACACACACACACACACACAGACACAGACACAGACACAGACACAGACACAGACACAGACACAGACACAGACACACACACACACACACACACACACACACACACACACACACACACACACACACACACACACACACAGTTGCTGAAGCAGAGAATATATTTACATTGCATCTTTCCACTTTTGGACTCATCATTTCTGACACCATCTTCTCATTTGGGTGTTTACATGGATATTGACGTATTCAGTTGGAGGTTACAGCCCTGAAACCAGAACTACAACATTAAGCATGCTCCCTTTTTTGGGGGAAAGCTTTCCCCCCATTTTTTTTTAGGAATGTGTCCATTATGTTAAAAAGTGATGTGATGCACTCATTTGTCTCCAGCAGAGAACTTTAAAAAAGTACACATTTTGATTACTTTACCAACCGGCACAAGGCAGTACTCCACACATAGCACAGTTGGTGACTTTCGAGCGAGTGAAGGTCCTGTACATGCTGCCGCAGCGACTGCAGCGGTGGAAATGTCCTTGCTCAGGACGGCACTTGGCAGAGTGAAAAGGACACTGCCAACTTCATTATCCCACAGAAAACAGGGTAATTATTGTATTTGTTAGCAACAAATCACAGCACAACAGACTGCATGTCCCTGTCCTGTTCTGAGCATCTTAATTACTAGCCACCACCACCACCACCACCACCACTCCCCCTACATCCCATCTCCTCCCTCTGTTGTTGTTGCTGCTGCTGCTGTTGTTTTGCATATAAAAGGAAACGGCTAATTGTCTCGGCTATAAATATTCGCCATGCAATTAGCGCCCTGGCCCGTATTATCACCTCGCTGTTTGGTGTGCGCCGCTGACGACCGCAACCACCGATCCTCCCAATCTCACGGAGGTTTGATAGTGGTGCGTGACCTTTGTTTCCCGCCACACACGACAGTTGGCGTCCTGAACTGCCATCTCACCCCTCCACCTGGAGCAGAGGGAGAATATACCTTGACACCCGCTCAGGTCAAGTCATTGGTGATGGGTGAGGCGCTACATGAATGCTACATGGAGGATGCCATGGGGAGGATGGTGGTGTTTGGTGTGTGGGGTGCTTAATGCACTGGAGGACTGACGTGCGGCCAGGGAGAACTTAGAGGACTTACTGGTGCATGAAGGTATATAAAGGGAGGTTGGAGCTGTTTATAACCTAAAGACTATTCAATCACATTTTATTCAATCACATTTTATAAGGATAGCGCTTAATCACAGGTTCAAAGGGCTTAACAGGCCATATATTCATGACACCCCCCTGACCCTGGCCCCCCCAGAGGGCAAGAAAAAACGTCCTTAATTAGCAAGGAAGAAATCTTGAGAAGGAACGCAGAGTTGGGGATCCCTCCTTCCAGGGATGATCATGAGTGTAATGGGTGCAATAATTGTCATACATAAATAGACACAGGCAACATTTTAAATCAGTGATGGGGTGCTGGCCTGTTAACCATAAGGAGTGTTAAAAAGGGAAACTTGGGGAACGTTTATCAGACCACTTAAACAGGGCCTGATGAGAGGGCCTTTAGAGAGGCATGGGGTAGCGAAGGAAAAAAAGACAGGCTGGAAAGGCCAAAGAACGTTGCCATTCTCCTCCACCTCACCTAAAATCAAAGGAAAAGGGGGAGGGGGAATAGGAGAGAGGTGGAGAAGAGAGCAAGCGGACGGGGTATGGGAGCCTTCACGGATGATTGCAGCCCAGTTTGAGCTGCTAAAGTGCAGACGTGAACCGCTTTCATCTCCCTTCGGGGTCACTATCCATGGAGGGAAAGCGCCTGTCATCTCGATCTGGCTTGCCCAAACCGAGCTTCTCAGCTCCTGCAGCTTCCCACAGAACTGAGCCATGCCCCCCCTTGGGCCAGATCCATCCACCCCAGCAGGAGAAACACCACCGCCCAACCCTCTCAGAAGGCCCCACCATCCAACCCTTCGAACCAGATGCATGGGGAGAATAGCAGGGA
Source organism: Gadus macrocephalus (assembly GCF_031168955.1). Taxonomy (NCBI): domain Eukaryota; kingdom Metazoa; phylum Chordata; class Actinopteri; order Gadiformes; family Gadidae; genus Gadus; species Gadus macrocephalus. Next base: position 11,776,407 of record NC_082386.1, read on the forward strand.
GTTCTGTTATCCTTTAAAGTGAGTGAGGAACCAAAATAAGGAGAGAGAGAGAGAGAGAGAGAGAGAGAGAGAGAGAGAGAGAGAGAGAGAGAGAGAGAGAGAGAGAGAGAGAGAGAGAGAGAGAGAGAGAGAGAGCATATAAAGATGGTAGAGTGGGGATTGGATGTATTGAGACTGACCTCAATCGGTGTAGGGAGGCTGGCTGGAGCCTGGAGGCTCGTTAGGCAGGATCCTTGGGCTCCTAATTGGGAGGGCCGGGGCCTGGCGGTCTGAGAGGGGAGCGGCAGAGGGCCCTGAGTGCTGTGTTTGGAGAGGGGATAAAGAGGGGTGGGAGGTGGTGGTGAAAGGAGGGGGGGCTTTCCAAGTCACATGAAAGTTTGCGGGGATGAATGTAGCGTAATTAGATTAATAAGTAGCTTAATTTATCGCAGCAGAGGATATCAGCAACTCCACGTTAGAGGCAGGCCAGAAGATTAGTCCCGATCGGCGTTTCCAAAACACGATTAGCCCCCCCCCCGGCACAAAGACCAGGCTCTTTCACAGGTTCCGACCACAAGGGCTGGGATTAGACCAGCATGGGGAACAATCAGCCGTCGGTGCACCCCGCTCCCGCCTGCCCCGGCCGGGGGGGGGCAGCGCAACCTTTGGCCCCCCTCCCTGGCCCGCTCACAACACTGATCAATTAGGCCATTGTAGGGTCAATTAAAGTGAAGAGAGGCTAGACCAACAGAAGACCTTCTGCTGGACCGTCCGGGTTCGAAACCAACTGTACCCCAACACACTCACCCTGCACCCCCCGAGTGCTCACTGTACTGACGATCTGTTGGTTGGAGATTCGTTATGTGCTGATCTCAGAATACATTTAACCTGTTCCACACTTGAGCTCATAGGTAATGGTTGTGTGTATAGGTTTATTTAATCTCAGTTGACCAGCTGATAATCACTTCTCTGGGTTTTGGGGGGCCGCTGGTCTACTGGATCTCCCAGGAGCCTTGGGGATGCACAGCATCATTGCTAATTGATTGTCCCTCAGAATGCCGTCCGGAATGCCAATAAAGACTGCAGCATATGCTCGCTCCATCCCCAGCCTCGCGAATCATGAATGCAGCCTCTTTTTACACAAAGCTTTAGATCCCTTGATCCTCTACATCCTTCTACATCCAGCTTCCTGATCCGGGGAAGAAAAAGAAGAAGAAGAAGAAGAAAGGAAAACCCCAGTGGGCGCAGAGCCAAGATGTTGGAGAGGTGACAGGTGTCAAGGTTTCCCAAAAAGTGCGTTTAGGAAGTGTCCCTTTGTCAAACAGAGGTTGTGCACTGATTCAACTTGCAGTAGCCGAGCTAGCTAGCGTCTTTCAGTGGAAACATGCTACAAGACCGGACGTGTTAAGCCGTATAGAGAAATCAATCCCAATATGGTCACCACTTCCTGAATGCATAACGTTTAATAAATGCACCAAAATATCACTTGACAGCATCATCTTGACAATGTGAGCCATGAAGACGCTGGATTTTTTTTGCCAAGGGTACAAACACTGATAAATAATCAATAACCAATATAGACCTGGCGTCCCACCTTATGTTTATCAATTGCCCCTCGTCAGAGAGATGAGCCCTTTGTTTACCCTTGGGCAGCCGGTACCTTCCCCATGTCCCAGGGCTGCCGGAGGCCTCTGGGGGGGCTATTATCCTGTGCAACTATGCAGCTCCATGTAGTGGTGAAATGGGCCGCTTGAGGGTCAACATACAGACGCCTACAGGACTCAGTATGCTCGCGGCGGCCACGCCCGACCCATTCCGTCCGTTCAGCTCACTGCGGTGAAGCTCGCATCTGTAATCTGCTGGCACAGTAAAACCCAATGAGGAACGCCGTGGTTACCTTGGACCGTTATTTACAATTTCTATCCTTGTAGCGTTTGTGTCTTAGCCATAGGAACATTCATAGCTGTGGCTAGCCTCGCTCCAGTGAACGCACGCTGCAGAACCTGCTCAGTAGATAGTGACTGCAGATGCTGCTGACATTATATCATAATGCATTGTGTATAAGCTCAGCCATTCCTTGCTCCGCTGCCATCGTTTGACTAAACGTCTAATTCCTCGAAGCTCCTTATAATTCTCATGATCTGAACTAGTCCTTTAGAGCAGAAATCAAGCTTGCTCAGACTTTTTATTAAGTGGTGTCTCGACCTCGGAAATCCCTTGGTGGCATCAGATTGGATGATTTAGGAGTTGAATAGAGATGAGGGGAAGACTTACCTAAAGAAGAACGGCACCTGTGAGGAGGAAGAGGAAGATGTCCAGGTGACGAAGAACCAAATTTCATAAGCAGGGAAGCTAATCACTGCTGCAAACTTTTATTGCATTGTCAGTTACTTTGAAATCCTGAAACATAGAACATTCAAAAGACAAAAAGACCAGCCAAATGGAATGGAATAGACCCCACAGACCCCAAGGACAGACCAATCACAGCCCTGACCAATATCTAGCCTCCACGATGGACTCTTGTCTAGGTCTCCTAACATCCCTCAACAAGACTCAACAGCCCAAACTCAGACTCAGAGTCCTCTTGTTAAGCCAGCAGCTGTTCGACTACTGTATCTGTGGCGAAACAATGCCTGGTCTCGGGCAAACGAGGGAAAAACAAACAAACCCTGAGCTCAATCAAGCAATGTGCTATGTGTGGCTTTTAGCGCGCCCTGCCTCGCTCCGCTAGCTAGCCCCGCCGCGAGCCTTCACCGCACAGCAAATTAGAAGCCGCGCCATCAGGCAGACAGCTGGCAGCGTCCCCCCGGGACGCCAATTAAGTTTGTAAAACATTTAGACAACAAAACTGTACAAGGCACAGAGAAAATATCATCCCGCGGAGGCAATCGTCCCCGCCATTCCCAGCGGTCCTCACAATGACCCTTGTTGCCCCCCCCCCCCCCCATCTGCGAGCGCCTGGAAGGAAATACCAACCTTAACGCAGTCAGGCCCCAGAGAGCGGCAAATATGCTGGGAGAAATACATGAATACCAAATGAAAGCCATTGATTTATCCCGGTAATTGTTGTTTTAAGCAAATTAAGAGATGATGTTTAATTAATGGATATCCCGGAAAGCGGGCAGCGACAGGCCATTACCGATTCACCATTACCCCGTCTAAACGCGTGCCGTAGCGAGGGCTCGTTGCAGAACTGTCGTCTTTAGGACTACTCTGCTTTTAATGGCCAGCCGTGGTTTTGACAAGCAGAAGCGATTGGAGGCAAACAGAGGCCCTGGAAGAGGAGCAGGGAGCGGGGGGCGCGCAGAACGGGATACAAACCCGCTGCGCCAAACACAACGCTGCAGGAAACCACACCACCGAGGAACATCGCAAACTCCCCTAACCGGACGAAGTCACTCTGCTCGTTGTGAAGGAGTAACTTGAGGTTTTCGACCCCCATCCCCCCCTCTCCAAGAACGAAAAAAAGAGTTAGGGATTAGAATTATATCTAAGTAGCTTTTAGAAAATTAGACTCTAAAGCAAGAAAGGGAATACAGCGGCCTGAGGCAGAACTGTGACCCACGCACTCTGCTGGACTAACTAGCTCGGAGGAGGCTATCGCTGTACCGTCCGCCTACTGCAGGCCCACTCGGGATTCGGTTCCACGTTTCATGCAAAGGCAGAGTGACAGACGCAGTGACAGCACACGTACCTCATTAGGTCCGGATCTAAAACGCAGTCCTGTGGCGTCAGAACATGAACACAGGAACCATTAGCCCCGCCCACACGCCACAGGAAGGCTCAGGGCACCTTAATCAATGTTAATTAGCCGCGCGGTGATTCATGTTAGAGCTAAATGAAGTTATTCCATCGCGAGCCGCGAGTTCCTTTGAAGATCGTTCATTATGTCAACAGCCGCCTGTTTGATTTTCTTTAAGACAATATTGTAACAGCGAGAGAGAGAGAGAGAGAGACGGGAGAGAGGTGACAGGAGATAGGCAAACACACAGTGCTATGCTACATCGGTCTCTCATGAACCAAATAAGACACACACACACACACACACACACACACACACACACACACACACACACACACACACACACACACACACACACACACACACACACACACACACACACACACACACACACACACACACACACACACACAGGGCCTTATTTGCAGATTCACCATGGAGGTGGGCTGTCACGTTTCATTTACTTTAATAGGACAGAAGCTCTCCTCACGGAGGAGAGGTTGGTTTAATGGCAGCATGCTTTCAAAGACAACGCCTGTCTTTACATTTATGCAGTAACATTGAGAACTCAAATGTACACAATCCCACAGAAGCTATGGGCTGGTGTAGGAGAGTGAGCCGCACAGTTTGGTCTGAATGCAAATCTACAATGCGCATTGGCTCCACTGTTATTATTGCAGTGAATGTTCTGACAGTAAACTGAGACTCTGAGACAGACTGCTTTGTCTCAAAAATGAAGCACTAAATGGCTAATTTCTGCCAAACCCAACACATATCAGGAGACTCAGCAGTGTCTGACAAGCTGGGTTTATATTTTGGATTGTTATTTTTTACCTTCATTCCTTTGTCTCCTTCGTGGTTTGATCTTGTGCACCGCGGGAGATTAAACTTGCAACACAGGCCCTGTCTTTCTGCTCTCAGGGACCTGTCTGTCTGCTACTTTCAGGGCCCTGTCTGTCTGCTGCTCTCAGGGCCCTGTCTGCTGCTCTCATGGCCCTGTCTGTCTGCTGCTCTCAGGGCCCTGTCTGTCTGCTGCTCTCAGGGCCCTGTCTGTCTGCTGCTCTCAGGGCCCTGTCTGTCTGCTGCTTTCAGGGCCCTGTCCGTCTGTCTGCTGCTCTCAGGGCCCTGTCTGTCTGCTGCTCTCAGGGCCCGTCTGTCTGCTGCTCTCAGGGCCCTGTCCATCTGTCTGCTGCTCTCCGGGCCCTGTCTGTCTGCTGCTCTCCGGGCCCTGTCCGTCTGTCTGCTGCTCTCCGGGCCCTGTCCGTCTGTCTGCTGCTCTCCGGGCCCTGTCTGTCTGCTGCTCTCAGGGCCCTGTCTGTCTGCTGCTCTCAGGGCCCTGTCTGTCTGCTGCTCTCAGGGCCCTGTCTGTCTGTCTGCTGCTCTCCGGGCCCTGTCTGTCTGCTGCTCTCCGGGCCCTGTCTGTCTGCTGCTCTCCGGGCCCTGTCTGTCTGTCTGCTGCTCTCCGGGTCCTGTCTGTCTGCTGCTCTCCGGGCCCTGTCTGTCTGCTGCTCTCAGGGCCCTGTCTGTCTGTCTGCTGCTCTCCGGGCCCTGTCTGTCTGCTGCTCTCCGGGCCCTGTCTGTCTGCTGCTCTCAGGGCCCTGGTGGATGAATCACATTCTTTCTGTTGACAGAAAGAATGTGCCAAAATGAGAAGAATGTTAATTTTGGCGGTGATAATAATAAACACATACAGGGGTCAGTATACATAGATTGTCATGTGTTGTCTAAAGTAACATTTGGAATTGCCCAATGGAGGCTATGTATTACCCTCCAGCCACACCACGGCTCTTGGCAAGGCTGCAGTCTCGCTGCAAAGCAGTAGCACCAATCACTGCGCAGAACCACAGTCCTTGTTTTACCATTTTCCCCACCGAGGAACAACGAGGCAGAGAGACGCCTCATCGGTACCCCCTATCTGATGACCTCTCGCCTTCCCCCCACTTCCCAAACCATGATACCAGTGCCGGTGTCAGATCGCTCGTACCACACAGCGATCTCAGACTAGTGATCTTTTTGTTCACTCTGGGCTGAGTGGACACAGGTCTGTCTGCTCAAACGCACACTTCGGAGATTGGAGATCAGGCAGGTGCTGATAACACGAACAAATGAAAGGTTGTCATTTTCCTTGCACAAAGTATACATTAACCGCCCGCCTAGTGTAGCTCCTTTCTGATGTTCTCACCTCTGAGCCTGTTGTCAATATGCTCAGGGTGCTAATCACCCTTAACCTGTCATCAAAGCCCGTCTCCCGCCTTTCTGCTGCCCTCCGACCATTTAAACATAATTTTAACATAATAGCAGGAGTTTTATCAGCCAGTGACTGCAGCCTCGACCAGGATAACCACAACTAATGGGATCTAATCTTTACAATAAGGGGCATTAATATATATGCAAATCAGCAGAGGCCACTGCTCTGCTGTCACACACTCACCCATGCACACACACACACACACACCCAGAGAGACACTTTCTCCCTGATGCACACACGCACACACACACACACACACACACACACACACACAAACACACACACACGGACACACACACACACACAGACAATCTTTGTCCCCCACAAACACACACATATGCACATGCACACACACACACTCACATGCACACGCACACACAGACACACACACGCACACACACACACACACACAGGGCGGGAACAAGTCATCTGGACCGCATGTGTCACTTAATTGCGGTCCACTTGTCCAAAATGTAAATATGTCGTTTTCTCTGCGCTGCTGCGTAGCATGTGTGTTTGAACAGGGCAGTGCTTGTAACTACGGGAGAAAAGGGACACCGCCCCCCCCCCCCACATCACCCGTTCTAAAAGGTTCCCTCGTGGAGGTAGTGCAGGCGGAGGGGAGGGGGTTAAGTCATTGAGGTTGGGGCCGTTGAGGATTGCAGGTTGGCTGGACAAAGCCACTCTGTGCATTGTTGGGTGGTAGGGGATTAGGTCTCTCCGGGCCGCAGAATTTGCCTTCTAATTAAAAGGGATAAGGGTTAGAAAACTAGAGAGGAGGGAGAGGGAGAGCGAGGGGGGGGGGTTCTACTACTGTAGGCCAGAGGGTCGGGGGTAGAGACGCTGAAAGAGAGGACTAGAGGTCCGGGTCAGCGTGTTTGATCACATGACGTGGGGAAAGACTAACAGAGGACTTTTATTCAGCTGCTCAGGGTGGCATTTGGCCTCCTTTCCTCCAGTGGGGTATATATACCACGACTGGAGGACATGGCAACGAAACAACGGTCATGGCTCTCAGGTCGATGCGGTACAGAACGAGTGATCAAAACGGTGTTATTGAATCCATCAGCGGATAGGACACGCAGAATAAGTGCTATTGCAGGTGAGCCATCGCTAAGAATCACACGCCACTCACACAGAGCGTATTCGGTTATCCAACATTCGAGTTGATCTCAAAACCAAAGAAGGCCGCAGCTCACAAAGTATTCCCCCTTATGGAGGGGTGAGAGAGCGCCCGGGTGTTTGATGCCCGCGGCAGCAGCTTGGCAGGCCCTGCCTCTGACTGGTCCTAGTGGGGGACCCCTTCATGTGTGTGAGTCCTCCCAGCTCATCTCTCTGTAGTGGGCTCAGCCCTCCGGAGCCAGCATGCGCCTGTTTTGTTTCTCTGTCCGCCGGCAGGGGGCCCGCACCCCTCCGGCCCCCCCCCCCCTGTGTGGGGAGCCCCTGGTTTTAAACACACACACACACCCACACTGCTTATTTTCCCCAGAGCCCTAGGAGGTTAACGACATGTCAGCGGAGAACAAGACCCCTCCCCTCCAACCCCCAACCAACCCCCCCCCCCACACACACACACACACACACACACACACACACACACACACACACACACACACACACACACACACACACACACACACACACACACACACACACACACACACACACACACACACACACACACACACACACCATCCAACCAACTCTCTTCCTCATCGTCCGCTAATCAACATTTAACATCGTCCACGGTCATCGACTCCCATCCCAAACACAATCCCACATGCAGGGTCTGGTTGCTGAAGCACTACTTTCCTCCCCCCACCCCCCTCCCCAAAGCTCTCACCTTTCCTCCAAGGCAATCCGATTCCTCCTGGGAGGGTGTGACGGGGGGGCAGGCAGGGGGTGGGGAGCCTCCATCACCTCACTGATCAAGAGCATGCCCCCCACTCCCTCTGTTCAGCAGGTCCAGGGATGAGCAGGTACCGATTTGGGCGGGGGGGGGGGGGGGATAGTGAAAGAATCTACGCTGAGCCAAGGAGAAGATTAAACGCTGGCTGCCCCCAGATCCCCCCCCCCCCACCCCCATCGCCCTTAACCAAACCACCACCACAACCACTCCTATCACCACCAATCGAACAACCACCCCCACCAACACCACCCTCACCAATACCATAACCATCACTATCACCACCACTATCACAACCAACCACAAACACAACCATCACCACCACCACCACCACCACCATCACCACCACCACCACCACCACCTCTGACCAACACCACTCATCCCACAGTCACTTCTACTTCACTGTAACCCCTTCAGGAGGGAGGGGGGGAGGGGGGGGATGCGGGGGGGGGGGGGGGGGGGCAGGGCACAGTGGAGAGCTGAGCCAACTTGTCATCATAGCAGGACAAGCACATTCAACCGTGTCCCTGGACCCTCCCATCTTATTCCAGACCCTCTGTTGCCCCTCCACCCAAACCCATCAAAGCCCTCTCCCGGCCCCTGCCCCCGTGGTTTGCAGGAGCGCGCTGCTGGTGTCTTTTCTTCTTTAAAGGCCAGGGGGATGAGTCCCCGGCTCCGCCGTCTTTCCAGGCATCCAAATTAATTTGCGTCTGGGCAGCGATGGAAGCAGCACGGGGCGGTGTGATGGGAGTGTAGGGCAATGACATGCCTTGGCAGACTTGGCTCCAGCACTGGCTCTGCTCGCCCCCTCCACCACGGCACCTTTACGCTCCGGGCCCATGCCAGGCCCGGAGCACATGGGTGGCACGGTACCACGGTCAGGGGAGGAAGAAAAGCTGTGTGTCGCCAAGTACACTATTGACAACCTGCATGGTGAAGCAGTCCAGTGTGGGTTGATTGGCATGTAAAGTGTGCACTTTAAAACTATGTTGCCGTGCATGTATTAATCATCCTTCTCGTTGCGAGCGGACGGCTCTGTTTGTGAGGACTTAACGCTGGGCTTAACGGAGAAACATGTTGTCCTCGTTGAGAATAAACTGAGATTATTACTATTGGTTTTTTCCCCCAAATCCGCTTACTAACTTTCTGATCAATACTTCAAAACAAGATCAATTACGTATTAATAAACCGGCTGAGGACATCTACAAAACAGCATTCCTTTAGTTTGAAAAAATGGATGTCAAAGTGAACTAAATGCAATTTGACATGCAATTGAAGTGGTGATCCAAACGAGGGAGGCCGCAGTTAATGCTTAATTAGCGTGGCTAAATAATAATGCAACATGCACTAATAATTATTGCATGTACCCATTATGCTAGCTGCACTGACAATTAACCTTTCTCAAATAGCGATTTGCAATTTGAGTAAATCCTGTTATCAGCAAATATAACACATGGCTCACACACCCACCCACAAACACAACGCCGCCGCAGTACTCAAGGAAATCTATGCAGTGTTTACGGATGGAAAGCAAAACAACAAAACAAACAGCAGATATCCACTTTCAGTAAACACCACTCAGCCACTTACATCTTTCCAAAGGCTTAGAGAGGGCGGGGAATCAACTTTAGGTGGTTGCTGTGAATGTCATTGAACTACTTGTGTTTATGCAGGCTTAATTTCGCCGTGACAAGGTCTCCTTAAACATACAGCGAGTGCTTCGAAATGCATCGGGTCACCTCTCTCCGAGGGGCGATTTTATAAATGCTACGTCTTGGCTGGTGTGGAAATTGACAATAATCATAAACAAATACAATTTGAAAGAGATCGCCGCGGGAGACGAGGAGAGGGGCTGACGGTGGAGCACAAAGGAGGAGATGTAGCAGAGCATGCGGGCCGTGCTGACAGACCCTCCGTCTCCGACCAGGTTCAAACGGGCAGATGGCCCCGGCGTGTCCAGGTCTGTGATATAAGATCACTGGAGCCACGAGCACACAATCATCCAGGGACATAATGTCGGTGAAACGCATTTGGGACTTGGATTGGGAGTGTTTTTCCCCCGAAATGCCTCTCCTTCATCTCAATTTGGCAGCATTTGGCCCATTGCCCACTCACATTGTGTGGACGGCCCTGCCACGGTTGCCATGGCGATATGTGGACCTACACGGGCCCTGGAGGCAACATGGCGGAGGGGGACGGGGGGACGGGGGGACGGGGGGCAGGGGGGGGGGGGGTTATCAGCAGCAGACTCCACTGGGCCCCATCCCAGAAAACCCTGGAGCAGGGGGGGCACAGAGTCCACACGGACTCCTCTGCCATGTCCCCTCCGTCTCTGGAGAGTCCCTCTCAACGACGGCCGCCTCAGAGACCTTGTTCTGAAGGGGCCCCGACACCAGCGGAGG
>NC_082386.1:11791683-11983004 GCF_031168955.1 Gadus macrocephalus
ACACACACACACACACACACACACACACACACACACGAGCTGGTAACAAAATCTCCACCAACCTGCTACGGGCTAATTAAAATACAGCTTGTGATTATCTTTTTTTTTTCACTTGCTCTCTCTTCCTCTCTTTTTATCACACATGCGCTGTACACACACTTGTGCGCACAAACACACAAACGCACGGCATCTATAATTGCTGTTTGCCTAGATGTTAAATTAGGGATCGCCTCCCCCAACGTCGTTCTACCAACATCAATTGCAAATGTCATTTTGACACTAAATAAAAAAAAATCAAAGTCTTTAATAGACTTGTTTGTGTTCTTGTGGTATATTTTCTTTTTAAATATGCATATTTACAATTGTATGTCATCTTGTGTTTGGACAAATGCAAGGAAAAAATATCAATAATTAGTTTGGTTGCGTTTAAATATGGAATGTGTTCGTTTTTATTTCAAGTGGAGAGTAAAACAAGTCTAAACGTTATAATTACGCATAAATCAGCCATTACGGTGGGATGTACAGCAATGTATCTCTTTTGCTGCCATTTAATTGATGTTTGAAAGATAAGAGGGGCTATAATTGTTTTGTTTGTTTAGATGATTTCATTGGAGAGGATTCATGCTTAGAATACAATCCATGAGCCAAGCGCATATCCAACCAAAAAATAAACCTGCTCCTGGAATAATAATAATCATGAGAGTGAGTTAATTATTTTTTATTAAAATGTTGTTTAAGTGGGATTTAAAATAAATTATTATAAATACAAGCCAATGTATAATATAGTATAGACCAAATAAATACCTGAATATAATTGATGTGACCATTCATTTCCTTACTTTATATTTTTGTTTATTTATGCACACCAAAAAAAGCAGGGAAATGGCAGCAAACAGAGAGGAGTAAAGCAATTCTCCATCCTAATAATAACAGAAATGACCTATAATAGACTACTTCACTTTGTATAAATTGTCTGAGGTCGAAAAACTTGGCCTTTTGCGTGTTTTATAAAGAAATCGCGTTAAAGAATATCACAGGTTAGGCCCAGAAAAAAGCTTTCCCCTCGGGATGATTCCGGGGAGCGGGGATGGAAGATGTCGTGGTCGTCAATTAGCGGAGAGTCAGGAACTGATTGCCGGAGGCGTTACTCGTTTTCCCGGTAAACGTTCTTTAAAGATAGAATCCCCGCGGAGGTCCTGCCTCCAGAATTTAATAAATTATTTAGCAATTTCAACGGCGAAGAGCAAATAGAGATGAACAGATAGGAATATCAGACGATTTTCACCACGGCTATTCGTTAGTTTAAGATAGGCCTACATTACCATACAGCTGCCCAAATTAATAATTACTAAAACTACATTACGCCGTACAGTAGGCCTAGTAGGCTACTGTATTGTAGGCTACTATATTTATAATAACAGACTGATATTAAATAATGTAGCAACAATTGTAGGGCCAAAAAGCATCAGGTTAATTGTAATGGTGGGTTGTTAAAGCTAATTCATACAATATCAAAATGGCATGCACATTTTTTATTATACATTATGCTTTGCAAAATGTTCGCCTTAATATTAGTCTATACTGGGACCGTTTAAAAGCTCTCATATCTGATCCAGAAATGTATCGACGTGTAGGCTACAAGGAACAAGTAGGCTAGATGTTTAATACCTGAAGGTACACCTGTGATGCTCCACCTCAGCTCCTCCACCTCAGCTCCTCCACCTCGACTCCTCCACCTCGGCTCCTCCACCTCGGCTCCTCCACCTCGGCTCCTCCACCTCGGCTCCTCCACCTCGGCTCCTCCACCTCGGCTCCTCCACCTCGGCTCCTCCACCTCGACTCCTCCACCTCGACTCCTCCACCTCGGCTCCTCCACCTCGGCTCCTCCACCTCAGCTCCTCCACCTCGGCTCCTCCACCTCGGCTCCTCCACCTAGACTACTCAACCTCGACTCCTCCACCTCGGCTCCATTCCATCAAACCGTCGCTGCGAGCACGACCATCACACACACACAAACACACACACACACACACACACACACACACACACAAATACACATATAGAACTTGACATCTGACGAGATGCGGAGGGGTCTTTGTCTCGTGCCTATTAATCCATCGGTCATAATCCACAGATTCTTCTTGGGATCAGAATCTGTCCAGAGATACACGACGCTGCATTGTTACTGTTGGAGCCAAAAGCGTTGCCTTCCCATATCAACTCATTCCTCACTGCAGCAAGACGTGTGATGCTACTTCATAAAGCAGCTACGACCAGCCTCCACCTTTGACACCGGCCTTCCACCGGGACAGAGAGAGGCAAATGACGACTCATAGAACCCAGGGTGTGTGCCTGTGTTTATAAATCTAAATCAATATTCAAATCTAGTGAGCGGGTGTGTCCGTGCCAGCGGTGTGTGTGTGTGTGTGTGTGTGTGTGTGTGTGTGTGTGTGTGTGTGTGTGTGTGTGTGTGTGTGTGTGTGTGTGTGTGTGTGTGTGTGTGTATGCGTAGGTGTCCCACAAAGCCTCTTAAGATGATACATTTACCAAGCCTTGACAAAACCCTCGGATATTATTTTGGGACGGGCACGCCAGATCCATATGTAAGTGACGTAAAGCAGAATGTGTTTTATTTTACCTAGCAGGTTAACATCAATGAAGAATTAATGAATTTAACAGACAGATACTGTACATTTGCATAGGCCTAATTATAAAACAGAGAGAGAAAAATAACAATTGCCAATCATTATTAGCAATGTATTGTTGTGGTAAATATTATTGTTGTTTTTAAAGCACTTATTATGGGCCTGGTTAAAGTAGCAGGCTACTGTTGGATACTGTTGGAAGTATAAGAGCAGTATTTCATCTTGTATTCATTGCTATTGATATAAACAGGTATAATAAATACATATTCATCCGTAAATATACAAACTAATGAAACAGGCCTACCTTCTGAAGCGTTATGTACTTTGATGATCTTGTTTAGATTATTATGATCCTTGAGATCCTGCTCAGAACAGAACAGGTCCAGATTATCAGTAACATGAAGAAATGAGATGAGGATTCGATATATGAGTTCAGCTCAGCAGCACATCGACCAGAGGCTCCAAACTTGGTCAACTCAATCTGGGCGAATAATGGTCTTGAATTTCCCCAACTTGTGATACTGATTCTGCAGCGGGGTCTTCACGGACCTCATCGGAGCCCAGTGGCCAGCTCACTGGATGTGAGGAGAGTTTTAATAATAATAAAACTCCTTAAATCCCCTGTTGCGACGCATGCGGATCTAGGAGGTCTGGAATGGGAAGAACGTTTTATTAGCTAAATTATTATCAAAACGACTCGATTTATTTTACACGTAGAGTAGAAATGCGCTGTTTTAAAGCGTTTACTTCCCATATGTGCCATAACGCATTGCACATCTGCCAAATACCCATTAATAGTTTAAAATATGAGGATTTAGGCTGCACAATTGTTGCTTTTTAATAATTGTTAAACAAACACAACCAAAAAACGGGTGAAAGGCAAAACTTTCATTGACTAAATGTAAATTGTTCAGTTGCGTTTGATAGCCTATCGTCCGCTCCTCTGTGAGAGGACGTGTCAGCCCCGTTCTTATCTGCTATTGGCTGAGGAGTTTGCGTCTAGCGGGCGACATTTGTTCCTCAGCAAATCTCTCTTGCAGCTCGAGTGAGAGAGAGCCGCTCTGTCCTCCTCCCAACCTCAGCTCAGTCCTCCGGCTCCCATTGGCCAGCAGTTTGTACAAATCCAACTCAGGCAGCTCGACTCTCCAGACTAACCCATCTGAACCGGCCGCCCTGCTTTTTACAAACATTGGTGCCACTGCTGAGAATATTTATTCGCTCATTTTCGTTATCAGTTTGAAGAGGTTTTTTCCTGCACCAGGACGCAAATCTACATGAATTACTTCCCCGGAGGAAAATAGACAGACAACGAATTTTCGGGCATTCACCAACACAGTAAGTTGTTTTGTCATTATTAATATTTGTATTATTTTAATTATAATTAGGCCTAGGCCTATTAATAGGCTATGTGGCTATTATCATCTATCATCTATACAACTCTAGTAATTATAAATAATGATTATTATATTATTATTATTATAATTAGTATTCCCATTGATTTTTTTAGAGGGGCACCGTTTAAAATAGCCATTAATTTATCCTCATCATAAACACCAAATACATGTGTCCTATCAACATCTCGATGTTTTTACCGATTTATTAATCTTGCAATGACGCCTCCTAGACGTTTCATGTAGGCTACATGCGTCTCTCTAAAGGATCAGTGGGGATAGGTTGGTAGCCATACTTCTGCGTGAGTCGTTCGGGCCTGCAGGCTGCTACATGCGTCTGGAAGTAGGCTACTTCCCAAACTATTAATTTCTGTTCGATTATGTTCCTCGTCCTACATTCCGTTGAAGGTCTTCGTGGGGCAGGTCTGGTGGTAACAGATGGGGACAGTGGAGGAGGTGGGTGCTCTCTCCACGCACCTCCCTGCTCTCCTGCACTCAAATGGGCTTTTAGCGGACTTGGTATTCCACGCTAAACATCTCCAAACGGCCGGGCCTTTTCCCACCTGTGCGGGGAACAGTTCTGCTTTACAACCTCGGATGTTCAAAACCAGACCGCAGACAAAGAGACAATAAGTATAATAATATTTGACGGCTTTAGAATTATCTGAATTATCTGCTCTATAATTAGGGGCAATACTCAGGCGGAAGAAATAAACGAAAAATATGGACCTAGGCCTACATTTTCCTAAATCAGTGCAATTTGGGAAGGTCGTCTAACATTTTAATTTAGAACCGTTGAACAAATCAACTGATAATAACCGGGAGGTCTAGATATAGCCTACCTCATTGGTCAGCTATAACGAATATGGTTTGAGATCACATTTCAGTCTTTTCTTATCCTATTTTTTAGGGCAAATGTGGTTTTAGGCGCCTGGCAACATGTGCGCAATGTTCACTAAATGTCGATTTGGAGCCAGCAGCAATTAGGGCGCGCGTGCCACTCAGATTAACTCGTTAATTCACTAACATTTATAATCATTAATTATTGGACAAGGCCATTATTGTTAGGGCGTTCAACTGTTGAGGGTCTGCTTTAAGTGGGACAGATTGCGTCGAGGGGGGAAAACCGTTGGCTTTCTCAACAACAACATTGTTACTGGTTGATTAAATGTCCAACTGCAGAAAAACATTGGATCGTAATATTATTCAATTTTAAAAGGAGGTAGTAAAAAGACAATTCAATCACTGTGTTCTATGGTTATTGGAGTTTGAAACCTATCCTCTTCCGTTTTAAACATTAACTTATATTTAATGACCCCTTAGTTACTTTCGTTAAATAATATAATTCACAATCACAAAATAAAAAAATTGAAAATTAAAAAGGTAAATATAAGTTATACAGTTATAATAAAACGAAATTTGTTACTAAGTAAGTAAATGCGAGCATGGGGGGGATGAACACATTGATCTATGTGTCTTGTCTGTATTAGGCTGAACTGGCCTTGTTTCAAACACATCGCATTAAATCGATCCTCTATTATCAGTCATTTTTTAACGTCTCTTATCCATTGTTTTGTCTTTTTCCACACATCATCCAACGTGGCGTGTACGTCTGTTTGACATGTCACATGACTTGTTGCAATAATTTGTTGCTACTTGCCCAAGGGTTTGTGAGAGAGAGAGAGAGAGAGAGAGAGAGAGAGAGAGAGAGAGAGAGAGAGAGAGAGAGAGAGAGAGAGAGAGAGAGAGAGAGAGAGAGAGAGAGAGAAAATGGTCGAGCGTGTTTTTATAAGCAGCACTCCGAGGAGGACAGCTGTGTGGCGCTCTGCAACCAAATCGGTTTCTTTCTTTGCAAAACCAAAAAAGGAGTCGAGTAGGAGCTAATTGTTTTGTCTTTTTTGGGGACAGGTCGGCCTATCCGCGGACCACACGATATACCGAGAAACACCGGGCACATAGCTGGTGCTTCATCCACTTTCAAGATTTTCTCCAACTTCAACCCCCAGACGAACATTAGCATGATGTCGTATCTGAAGCAACCCCCTTACACAGTCAACGGACTGAGCCTCACCACTTCGGGGATGGACCTCCTGCACCCATCGGTAGGATATCCAGGTACGTTCACACTTCCCTGAGGAAAAAGACACTGTCCAGCACTAAGCCTGGTGCGTATTAATAAAACAGTAGTAAAACAATTAAAAGTTTACGTTGTTAATAGGATTGCATATTATAGGCCGGTTCCCATGGTGGTCATTTGTCCCTATATTGTAAATACAACCGATTTCAATTATTTTGATGTTTATTAAACCAAAATAATATTCATTTCGTGTTTTTTATTTTTTACTTTTAGCGACGCCACGTAAGCAACGGCGGGAACGAACGACGTTCACGCGCGCCCAGCTGGACATCCTGGAGGCGCTGTTCGCCAAGACGCGCTATCCCGACATCTTCATGCGCGAGGAGGTGGCGCTGAAGATCAACTTACCCGAGTCCCGAGTACAGGTGAGCAGAAAGAGGACAGAGAACCACATAACCCTCACAGAGCCCACTGGTTGAGCAGGCCGCTTGTCAACGTTATTTTTGTAAATAAGGATTTCTAATTTATAAAATAAAATAAAATAAAATCCATAACCTAATTTTGGCAAAAAATATATCACCCCCGTAAACATTACAAGGTCGATAATATGTGTTGCTTCTAGGTGTGGTTCAAGAACCGACGGGCCAAGTGCCGCCAGCAGCAGCAGCAGCAGCAGAACGGGGGCCAGAACAAGGTGCGGCCGGCCAAGAAGAAGAGTTCCCCCACCCGGGAAGTGAGCTCGGAGAGCGGGGCCAGTGGACAGTTCACCCCGCCGACCAGTACCACCACCGTCCCCGCTGTCCCGACCAGCACCGCGCCGGTGTCCATCTGGAGCCCCGCGTCCATCTCCCCGCTGTCCGACCCTCTCTCTACCTCATCTTCGTGCATGCAACGATCTTACCCGATGACCTACACTCAAGCCTCGGGCTACAGCCAGGGCTACGCCGGGTCAACCTCTTACTTTGGCGGCATGGACTGCGGCTCGTACCTGACTCCGATGCACCACCAGCTGCCTGGCCCGGGCTCGACCCTCAGTCCCATGGGCACTAACGCGGTCACCAGCCATTTGAACCAGTCCCAGGCGCCCCTCTCCACCCAGGGATACGGGGCGTCGGGGCTGGGCTTCAACTCCACCACGGACTGCCTGGATTATAAGGACCAAGCGGCCTCGTGGAAGCTGAATTTCAACGCCGATTGCTTGGATTATAAAGATCAAACTTCCTCTTGGAAATTCCAAGTGCTGTGAAAAGAACATTCTCGTGTCAAGTGCAGAATCGACCCCTCAAACGAAGCGCCGCCATCCCTCATAAACCCGAATAGACTGGTCCATTTGTGCCGTGGGGCGGCGGGACTCGAAGACCTCCAGATTGCGGCCTGATGTTCGTCCTCAGGAGGAAGTTTAATTTATTTTAGCCCGACAAAGACGTGTTCTTTGTTTCTGAACACCACTGAGGGCCACACGAAAACCTGCGGGCCAACCTGGGGGCCAATTCAGAGCGGACTCTTAGAAACGCTTTCCAGCCACGAAACAAATGTTTGATTGCGAAACCAAACTGCCAGACACGACGACTTGTTGACTTTGGGATGGACAGGCTTCTTTCCAACGAGTTGAACCGCTTGGCCGTGTAATGGCAGAGGCGCGGTCACGAGGACGGTGTGGGAGGACTGCGCGTCCACGAGGCGACACGGATGCACTACTTTATTTAAGAAAAAAGTGTTTATAAGGAATCAATATGTAGTTTCTAAGAGACAATCAGTGTGCGTCTTATATAAATGGTACATATGTGTTTTTTATCTGTGCTAGCCTTCGAAACTGTGATCTGTTGTATTGTATGCAAATTGTGAGCCCCGCGCATAAGATTCTGCTGTGATTTTAATAGATTTCTATACCTTTGTTTTGCTAATGGTTAAATTATTGGTAGTGCATACAGAGGTGAGATTTCCGGAGCACAAGCCAGTAAAACCAGGGCCAGCCATACTGGGAAAAAGTTCTTAAGTAGAAATCTACACTTGCGCAAGAATCCCCCACTCCCGGTGTCCACACACACGATGGATATGGACCCCCGCTGGTTTCACAGACACTGTGGCCTCCGCCGTCCAAAAGACATGAATAAAGGTCCTGAGAACCGACCCCGCTCATTCATGAAGGAACTCGATCGTGTGTGTGCGTGTGTGTGAAAGAGAATCACGCGCCTTTAGGCGTCGGTTGGATGTTCGCTTTTCTGTTGGAAAAGTGAAGTGAAGAAGGAGGAATCGAAGTTTTCATTTATATTTATTAAGGTTTATAAAATCTAACCTATATGGTATTATTATGCCCAACATAGCCCATAGGCCCTGCCTTTTTACTAGTTTAACATTTTGGACCAAAGCAGTAAGAAATCCTTAAACCCCAAGAAAAAAAAACATGAAATAACGGGTCCTAAATTTAACCGGTTTGTGTCGGCTTTTGGTATACGAAAGGTTTGAGGAGAATTTCGAGACCATCCTCTGCCATGACCTTCCCTTATTTAGGCATTTAAATTAAACAACTGGGGATGCATTTATGTATATTTAGGCTACTTTTCATATTAAACGTAAAATCATCGAAAGAGTTTCAGGGTCAGCTGTACAATAAGATGCCCAATAATCGAAAATATTATAGGCCTAATATTAAAAAAAAATCCATATGATATAATGTCAAACTGAGTTAATCCGAGCCTAAAATATATGATAGCCTAATCCCGATATTTCACCGGCGGGTTTGGTTCGGGCCCCTCTCCTCCCAGGCCAGCTAAACCCCATGCTGCTGTTTAGAACCCAGAAAATACCACTTTGAACCCAAATTATTCAAATTCAACACAACATCACAAATATACGCCTATGAAAGTTTCTCAAGAACTTTGAAACTGTTAAACATGCGTCTGAAACGGGCATTGGCCCTCAGGAGCCGTGGCCCCCAAATACTCCTCCAACTGTTGAAGTGCGTTATTGTCTCGCCGAGGAGTCAGGCAGCCAATCGGCTCTTTAATGACGCGTCGTGGCTCTGCGCTGGGCTAATTGTTAGAAGTCGAACATTCAATTAGGATCCTTGACATTGCCAATAATCTCTCTTTCATTGAAGTCCTCAGTGAAGGAGCTCACTAATTAAAAGCGTTGCTTGAAATAATCGAAGCGTTACAGAGGAAAGCGACTTTGATTGCAGTCTCAGCTCGGCCTGAAAGAGGGGTGCTGGCGCCCCTTTACCCTTTAAATGATTTGAAATAGTTTATTTGAAGAATTAAAAATGGTCAGAATCAATAACATGTAACGGATGAAACAGGCTGCATTCTGGATGCCTTTTGTAGTGGTTTAAATTAGCAACATATAATACACTGTAGTGTATAAATAAGGCTATTAGGCCTATTGGGATAACATTTGTAATATTTTCTTCAAGAAAATTCTGTTTATTTATCTAACAATTTAGGCCTTTTTTAAATCGATTCCCTGGGATGTCATCACGGGGACTTGCTTTCTTATAATAAGCCATAAATTACCTGATTCGGAAACGATCTTTAAAGAAACAAAACCTATGGGGCTTAAGTTTCCCATATCCCATATCCTGTCAAAATCCTTTTTTTTTTTATCCTTATTTGTCCAGTAGCCCTGGGTCTAGATGCCAACACTGTAGTATCAAAACCAAATCAGTAATCACTAATATAGTCACGAACAACAGTAATAAGTGTCATAATAAAACATAAGAATACAATTTTCTCTTATTTGACCTGGATTAAGCCATCGGCAGTGTTAGGCTTTATTAAATTATTAATTTTAGAACTTTGGTCAATTAATTTACAGAAATTGGATTATTAGCAATTGTAACATTCTAGATGATGTCTTTCCTAACTTAGTAGTCATGGATATCATTTAAATTATATTACATTTAAACCATATCATGCATCATTTTAACTATAGGCCTATATATTTTTGATAATAATAAAATGAGCCTTCTGGTTGGTGGCACAGAACGTGCCATCCACCGCCCCGTAACGCACGGCCGGCTGGAGAGCCCTTACGCACCCAGCCAACCACAGCGGCACATGTTACAGTAGTATCGTGCTGTAGCCTATTACAACAGCACATGTTTCCTGCTGTAGTCTCCATTAACGAAGGTCGACATAAAATTACACTATACAGAAAACGTGATTCTTAATCAATACTTACTAAATATTACATGGAGCAGATCTAGGGCCAAGCAACATTCTGTCAGTTGTCATTTTAATTTAGGCCTGCTTGTTTGTTAGCCTGGCGGTAGCCCGGAGGGCGGGGCCTGGCGGGCCCCGGAGGAGCGGGGCCTGAGAGCGGATAGTGGCCCCAATACGCGCGGGGACTTTAATTGAGGAGGGCTTTTCTTTCTGATTCAAGGGCGTTCCGTTAAAAAAGAAACACAACGACTCCTTTGGCTTTAACTCGACCCCAAGCTCCCGAGTCTAACCCGGCGGGAGTAAGGATGGGAAGGAAATAATCGAATGGGTCTACGAGTGACCCACATCTTGGGAAAGAGAGACTAGATTAATATAGAGACCATGGGTCCAGAATATTGGCTACAGGTTTGAATCCGGACCAAGCGGTGCTGAAGAGCATATGGGGCCGCCAGACGCCTCGTTCCTGTCTCTCCGATGTGGTCCAACAATGGTCTTTAAACTCCCTTGTCTCGGTGTAACAACATCATGCAGGAGTCCACGCAGAATTCGGCACGGAGAACTTTACGGACGGAGAACTGTCCAAAGATCCGACAGCTGTTCCGAGAGAGAACATTTAGAAAGTGACAATTATTTCACAATTCGTCTTAACGGTTTAACTAGGCCTACCAAAAAAAAAAAATCTATATAAATAAAATAAAAGATCTTATAACAAAGTGTTAAAGGTAAACTGGTTTGAAGTGGATTATCTACGTGCATCGATTTTTTTATGAGACAACCAGACGAGGACTGTCCGGAAGATAAAACGTTTATCGACCCATTTTCTGATTTAGTAAATATAGAATCTAGAGGGAAACATGTGACAGAAATAACAACGAAGATACATGTCAGGACTACCTCACAAGCGACTCGTATAGGCCTACAGTATATTTTAGTTAATAAAAAACAACAATAAAAATAACAGGGCAAAAAGGCCTTAAATTCATTTTTTCCTAAAATTGAAAATGCTTGAAATGATCACAGACGTCATGATTAAACGTAATAATATCTATAGTTTACGCATAACAGTTTAACAAAAAAGAATGCTATAGAAAACACCTGGGTTTGAAAATGTAGCACAACTGGTAACGACCCCAGCACTAACAGATGGGTGCGTAAAGACGGGCCCCCAATTTCGTCCACAGTAGCTCGTCGCTTATTGCTCCAATAACCCAATGGCTCTTTAAGTTCCTTATCGGTACCATCTACCTGTTTTCATTATGATTTATCAGTCCACACACGGACAAACTGTGGTACGTCCAAGGGCAGTATGGTTATTTTTTAAAGCAACAGTGTCTAAAGCTTTAAAATCCTTTAACTAAATATGCCTAAACGAAAGCCCAGTAATGTGCGTAAGCCTGCGTATGGCAGAGGGCTTATCAGTTCATTAGCCACTTGATGGCCTATTTTAAGTTTCCGTACGTGGATGTAAATGTGACCATCCATTAGCGGGTCATATTCTGTTAAGCTATCCAAAAGGGTTGAAAGACTGAACTGAAACATAAGAAGATTATCAAATCTCAGCATATGTGGGGAAAAAACACACAAAAAAAACATATTAGGCCTAAAGCTTCGGGGTCAAGTTGATTCAGAGTTGGTTACAGGCCATGTAGCTTGGACTGTATTCTAAATCTATATTCTAAAGTAGAACATTGATCACGGGAACAATGTAAACAGTGTTTCCGTGTGATCAAAATCATTATTGATAATATTATGCTGATTAGCTCCGCATGCAAAGGACCAGAGATATGATTTAGGTCCTAACCAATTCTAATATCTGGAATATTATTGAGCAAAATGGTTTAACTATCAAATGCAATAATTAAAGAGTAAGAAGTAAAGACATTTATATCGTAACTTTCACATTGCAGATAAAAATGACTAGAAATATAAATAGTTAATATACAATATTTGCTTTAGGGTTTGGAAAATAATAATAATAATAATATATTGAATGAAACGTATTCCAGAGTATGCTGTCAGATCAGTGATTTGGCTTTGAATAAGGTTTGTGTGCCATACATCCCATAATATTAAACCTTTAATGAAAATCTCCCTGGGAGACAAATGGAAACACTTTGATGGTGGATTATGCAAAGGCCCTAACGTCCTGCACACAAGCCACGGTGGTTCAGAATACCAGAGTCTTAGTGTGTGATCCACGCATGTTCTCAGTGCTGACCACTAATAGTCCCCAACACAGCCACAGGATTCCCTCAGATCAAACCCACAACAGATATGAACCCTGACCTGTGGCCTCTCGTGCGCTGCGATGGTTTTAAAGAGAGGATCTCCCTCTGCTCTGGTTTTCTTTTGCACTGCATATGCATGCAGACCTGCAGTATGTGTATAAGAGAACTATCCAACACAGCCAGAGTTTGGAAAGGTACTCTATATCACACGCTCAAGTCAGAGTTTGTAAAACGTACGTGTTTCAAAATGGGACCTCATATTTTCCATAGAATCCTCTAATCCTCCGTACTCAACTAAAGTAGCTAAATGTTGTACTCCAAGTGCTGCGCCCCACCACAACTCTGCTCCTTCATCTCCGGCCTGAGCTGAACCCTGGCCTTCCAACAGAGGACACTTCAAGGGACTACAGCCGGATCTTGTCTGCTTGTAAACCGCATGCACTTATATTGTCAATTAGGACGTGACACGATTCCGTCATTCATCATTCTAAAATATAGATTGTGTTTTTTATCGATCTGATTGTTTCGGCAAAAGGCCTCCCAACCGATGTAGGAGGACTAAGTATGGTTTGGGCTGAAGCTCAAAAAAAGACTTCACGGTCAAGAAAATGAATCATGTAAATCAGCTCCAATTAGAGGCTTGAAAGGAAGGCTGATTCTGGCATAGGCTAGTTACTGAAAATATAATTAAACCTAAAAGTATTTGTTTTGGTTGTTAATAAGTAGTATATATTAATGCTGACGACAATTATGAGCTGCAATTTAGCAGTGGCCCAAAAGCATTGAATATTAAAGAGAAACCTTATGAATGACCTTATATGAATATAAGGTCATTCAACTCAGATATATATGTTGAATGACCAACATATATATCTGACATGTTTACATTTTACATCCCCCTCAGGCCTCTCAGGCCACAGAAAAGCCAGGTATTATGCATACCATATACTCGCACCAAACAGGGTGAAGCTGCTTTCAGCTACCATGCAGTCAGATTTGGAACAAACTCCCTGATCACGTTAAGAATGCTCCAACCATTGCCAATTTTAAAACCCTATTGAAGACCACCCTCTTCTCCATGGCATTTTCCTGTTTTTAATTTATTTGATTCATTATTTGTAACCCCCTTTTTATCTTGTTATTACTACTATTGCGATATGCTTTCAACTTGTACTATTACTGTGATATGTTTTATACGTGTGATATGTTCCTTACTTGTGTACTTCTATTTGAGGTAATGCCTTAGCTGGGTAAAGCACATTGTGTCTACCTGGAGTATGAAATGCGCTATATAAATAAATTGCCTTGCCTTGCCTTATAAAAAAATTGCAATAGTCCGACATCCTTATTTTAAGTAGACAAGTGGTGCATTGAACCTTTTTCCCCGCTTTAACTACATACAATATAGGACCATTTCACAATTTGCCTGTTATTGTGAGTATAACAGACCCCTACCCGAGGCCCATTGGGGCTTCGGGTAGGGGTCTTATCTACCTGTGAAGACTCTTTCTCTCCTCCTGAGTCCACTGAGCCACAGGAGACGGCTCATTATGACAATTAAGTAGGTGCACCTAATTAAGCAGGTGCACCTAACGAGGCCACTCTGGTAATTGACACCTTTCTAACGAGCGCTCTCATCTCTTAATCTCCTGCAACACACCGCTCTCTGGTGAGACGCAGAGAGAACTCGACAAATTAATTAGCTGCAACCCAAAAAAGATTATCACTAGGAGAAATCCTCCCTCCTCCCCCTATAGATGGACAGCAGAGAGTTGGAAAGCTGTGGCCGCATCTCGGAGATGGGGAATAGAATATATGCGCAAATTACCTCCCAGCAGAATCTCTCCCAACTTTTTCCAGTCGTCCTATTTCAATATTTCATTGAGCGTTATACATCAATGAACTGTTTCGGATCGTCATGGAGCGGAAACTAAGCCCTTTGGAGTGCATGGTTCACAAACGAAAAAATGTATGTTCCCGCCAACGTGCCGTGAATGTCTGAGCGCCGGCGTATATATCAAGCATTACTTTGAAAAAAAGTGGGCTGCTCAATATTCAACCACAGCTATTCTCTCGACAGCCGCTGTTCACGCACCTACAGAAAAGTGCAGCTCGTAAGTTCAAACACGCTGAACATCCCAGTCACTGAAAGTTAACGCCCAGCCAAGAAGACAGCATTTTGTCTTCATTTGTCTAGACGTTGATAGAAAACATCAAGGCAAATTGGTAAATAAGGCCAAATTAGTTTATTTCCTAAACCAAAACTGAATTAAATAACATCTTTAATCATACCAACTGTCTTCACCTTTGAACTCGTTAAGTTGAGACTCATTTTAAAAGGACTTGTTATAATGTGGGGGCCACCCAGCCATCAGTGCTGTACCCATCCATCAGGGGTGTACCCAGCCATCAGTGCTGTACCCATCCATCAGTGGTGTACACATCCATCAGTGGTGTACCCAGCCATCAGTGGTGTACACATCCATCAGTGGTGTACCCAGCCATCAGTGCTGTACCCATCCATCAGTGGTGTACCCAGCCATCAGGGGTGTACCCAGCCATCAGTGGTGTACCCATCCATCAGTGGTGTACCCATCCATCAGTGGTGTACACATCCATCAGTGCTTTACCCAGCCATCAGTGCTGTACCCATCCATCAGTGGTGTACCCAGCCATCAGGGGTGTACCCAGCCATCAGTGGTGTACCCATCCATCAGTGGTGTACCCATCCATCAGTGGTGTACACATCCATCAGGGGTGTACCCAGCCATCAGGGGTGTACCCAGCCATCAGGGGTGTACCCAGCCATCAGGGGTGTACCCAGCCATCAGGGGTGTACCCAGCCATCAGTGGTGTACCCAGCCATCAGGGCTGTACCCAGCCATCAGTGGTGTACCCAGCCATCAGTGCTGTACCCAGCCATCAGTGGTGTACCCAGCCATCAGTGGTGTACCCAGCCATCAGGGGTGTACCCAGCCATCAGTGGTGTACCCAGCCATCAGTGGTGTACCCAGCCATCAGTGCTGTACCCAGCCATCAGTGGTGTACCCAGCCATCAGTGGTGTACCCAGCCATCAGTGCTGTACCCAGCCATCAGTGCTGTACCCAGCCATCAGTGCTGTACCCAGCCATCAGTGCTGTACCCAGCCATCAGTGCTGTACCCAGCCATCAGTGGTGTACCCAGCCATCAGTGGTGTACCCAGCCATCAGTGCTGTACCCAGCCATCAGTGCTGTACCCAGCCATCAGTGGTGTACCCAGCCTCCCTGTGCCGCCCCCAGTAGGAAGGACTGGATTAGAGAGGCTGAGCAGAGCCCAACAACCTATCTCCGTGCTCCACGGCCTGCCTGCTCCTCCTGATACACGGCCCACCCCCTGAGAGGAGGCAGAGCCCAGCCGGTGAACCGGACTGAGGGTTCAGAACTTCACCTGAACGAGCTAAATTCATAATAATGAAAAAGTGACTATAGTGATATGAATAGTTTTGTTTCTGTATCATGTTGCCTGACATGACCCACGTTCACTATGTCCTAGGTTGTTTCAGAATCTTTACATGCGCACTTCATCCAGCGCAGCAGACAGCAGGGATGAGGATTTAGCATCGTGCCAGCTTCTATAAAATGAATTCTGTAGAGCTGTGGCATAATTTTTAAGAGAAGACATGCTCTCTTTTTTAGCATCGGACCTGAAGTCAAAGAGATGGGCTTCACAAGGCACAGCTTAAGCGTTCTGTAGCAGCCTTGCAGACTGATCCCACCCCTCTACACACTCTGTCTCTCTGTCTGCGAGTCTGTCTGTTGTCTGTTGAAGAGGCCATGCTCCTTAACTCCCCCGCCCCCGAGACAAACCTTTACCAGGACTGTCAAAACCCGCTATATACGGCCTATACTTGTACAAATCCGCCTGACTTTCTGTTTTTACCAACGGAAGATCTTTACTTCAAACCCCTCCACCCCTCCCTCCACAGCATCCCCCCGTACCAGTCTCCCTCTCCTCTACCCAGAGCATCCCCCCGTACCAGTCTCCCTCTCCTCTACCCAGAGCATCCCCCCGTCCCGTCCCGGCTACCCCCCCCCGCCCCCCCCTCAACCTGTTAGTCTGGGTCTGCATGCCGGCCTCCACCCGTCTCCCCTGGGAGCAGATGGAGCGGTGGCTGGTGCTGGGAGTCGTTTGGGTGGAGTGGGGACAGATGCCGCCACCATCTCTCCCTCCCCCCCCCCCCCCCCCCCCATCCACCCGCCCTCATCTCCTGTGCACCTGTTTGGGTCACGGGGCGGTGGGTTGGTGGGTGCCACGCCACCACCCTGCACCACCCCGTCCCACCACCCGAAACAAAGGGGGTCTTTAGCAGGGGGGCAGCTGCCTGCCCGATACGGGTGAGAAGGGGGGCGGGGGGCTTGGGTGGGGGGGGACACACACGTCCACACAATGCCACGGGGCGGGCGGGCCTGCCGCCGCGGGACCCACATCGCGCGCGCGCGTGTGTGTGTGTGGATCAGAGGCGTCCCGGGGGTATATCTGCTGGGGTTGATGGTGTGTCGCCGTCGCCCATGTGGTGGTGATGCGACACGGCAGACAGGAAGTGAAACGGGGACAGGGACACACACTGTCTGCCATTGGTATTCATAATGGGAGTATGTGAGGAGAAATGTCTCCCAGCCGTAAGCTCCTGTTGGTGAAATGTAACGCAATACAAATCGAAAACATGCATTCAAATGCTTTTCCTTGACGAGCAAGGGCAATTCGATGCCTTCACCAGCACTGCTTTAATATCATATTTAAATGAGTATCCTTGTCTGGATCACGACTCGTCCTTCTGTCCCTCTAGAAACTGTCTTTGTTCGTCAGCGATCGACCGATGGAATCAGCATGTGGATTTTCTTCCTTCCTGGCGAGTGTCGACGCATCAAGCAGAAGAATACCCGCGAGACGTGAGAGCAGGGTAGGGACCGGGAGGGGGGGGGGGTTCGAGGCCGCTGGGTGATTTATTAACTCCAGCGATCAGCACATCACAGCGGGCGGGATAATGACGTCGGGGCGCCGGTGTCCAAAGGTCACCGAGGTCGGGTCAAGTCGAGCCGGTGGGGGGGGCCTCCAGGGGCCCGCCGGGGGCCATGTGTACAGCGGGTCACCAGGGAATATCAGAGGGTAACAACGACCTCCGGGACACACGACCGCTGGGAGGCGGCCAGGAACCGTTCAGCGGGGACACGATGCTGTTGGGTTGGCGAATCCACTGTCTAAGCGTTTAGGGTTTAGTAGTTTAATAAAAACCCTCACCGGTTCATGAGAGGAGCTTTATAACGGTACAACAGTAATATCGACGTATCACTACAAGTAGTACAGGTCATATGTCCTTTAGCAGCCCGTAGACGGAGAGAGAAACCGAACGGATTCGGTGACATTAACTTGACTTAATGTTTCTTTCTGCCGCCTGGACTCTGACAGCAATGGGGCGGAGATGTTATTGTTTCTATGACGACTCGTAGCAGGCTGTCGCGCTCCCCGGAAGGCCACGCGTTGTTACACACGGCTTCCTGTGGTCCTGACCTACAACCCCCCCCCCACCGCACACACACACACACACACACACACACCAATCCCCCCCGACACACACCCACCCACACCAATCCCCCCCCCCGACCAAATACAAACACACCCACCAATCTCCCCCCCCACCACACACACTCCAATCCCCCTCTCCCGTTTGGCCTACTTTCATAAAGACAAGCAGCAGTGTTTGTTTGGTTTTGCATTTGTATGAAAATGTAACAAACAAATGTCCTCTTAAAGGGGGTCTGTGGGGGGCGTTGTGCGTGCGTGTGCACGCATATCGGGGTGTAATTATAAAAAAATACTTCTAGACTGATTAATGACCAAAAATAGGATAACTGCAAAACAAAGAGTTTGAGTGATTAAAGCTTGAGTGACAGCGGCACCCCCCCCGAACCTGTTTAGACCCTGACGTCATTACAGAGAACATCTAGCGCAGCGTCAAAGAAAATAAGATACATTTAAAAACCAACTCTTTGGCTGTGGGGTAACAGTTACAAGTTGTATAAGATATAACACTTTACCGTATGTACCGCTATTACTTTGAAAAACACATCAGCCTACCAGCAGTAGTGGTAGTAGTAGTAGTAGTGACCTTCTGGACACACGGCACAGAACGGCAGAGCAGAGGGACAGCAGGTCCTCAAACTGAATCAGCCCCCCCCCCCCCCTCCCAGACAGTAAGGATGCTACAGTTTGCTAATGAGTGCGTAGCTCTTTAAGAGTCCTTAATTAGTGGCACACTGACACACCACAGAGAGGGGGGGGTGGGGGGTTGTGTGTGTGTGTGTGTGTGTGTGTGAAGGGGTGGGTGTGTGAGGAGGGGTAAGGGGGGTAGGGGGTTGTGGTTGAATGGAGTGTGTGGAGTGTGTGTGATGTTTTTTATGTGTATGTGCTTCTACTACTGGCTGTCTTTTTTGGTTTATTTTCTATTTAAGTTTCTACGTTTGTCCGGCCGGAGCAAACCCGTTCAGTATTCCCAGCGCTGCCTTGTCGCTCCTCTTCATCCAACAAGAGAAACGATCAGACAACATGGAGGATGATGTCCTCCTGCAGGAGGGGACAGCAGGTCAGGGCAGGGCAATAGACTGGAGAGATGTGCGATGGAAGAGCTTTAAATGGGTGTCAAACAAGACAGGACACCATGTTTGATTTGTATTATCTTCCAGAGTCCCTTGGGGGCGGGGGGGATGCTTGTTGCAGGGGCCGCTCCCCAGAGCCGTGTGTGTGTGTGTGTGTGTGTGTGTGTGTGTGTGTGTGTGTGTGTGTGTGTGTGTGTGTGTGTGTGTGTGTGTGTGTGTGTGTGTGTGTGTGTGTGTGTGTGTGTGTGTGTGTGTGTGTGTGTGTGTGAGTGACAAAGCAGGGGATCACCGGTGACCAACGGGTCAGGGTCCACATTCCTCCAGCATGTATACTTCATTTGCTGAACGTGCGTCCAAACCCGCCATCGCTCACGCACGCACATGCCCCCCCCCCCCCCCCCCCCCCAGACGGCAGGTGTTAACGAGATGGGCACACTCCGAGCACACTACCGATGGCCGTCGGCCTTTGTGTTTGTGGATGTGTACGAGGTGGGGGAGGGGGGGTCAGACCGGGCGTGGTGGTCTTATATAGCGAGGAGGGTCCCAGATGGGTTAATGGGGACTTTAGCGGCAGGATTAAAACGGCACAGTGGTGCTTCCAGATTAAGTCATGATTACCCCCCCCCCCCAAACGAACACCGCCTACAGTCTCCGACCCCCCGCTCCACCCTCCAGCTTCTTCACCACTTCACTAATTATAAAGCAACGTCCAGGGAGGCCAGGAGCCCAGTCCTGGAGCAAGAGACCTGCTGGACACACGACACCGATCAGAAGGGTTCTCTCACTCACACGCACGCACACACACACAAGCTTCAGGCTATCGGATTAATTTGTTTGTCAAATGTGTGTCTTACACCACCCAACCCCACCTCCTCCAGCGGACCTCCAACCCATCACCCCACCCCACCCTCCCAGGGGCTGGCCGGCTCACAGCCCAAGCACCGCCACCACCACCACCACCACCACCACCACCGCCAGGAGAGTGAAACATCATGGGAGGGGGGACAGCTCCACTAATTAAAACTCCCCAGGTCCATCTCCCAGGGGAGGCCTCCATCTCACTCTTCATCTCACTCCTCATCTAGCAAGAGAGATGGGGAGCAAACAAACATGCAAACCAACAATCAACAACAGCACTGAGACAAAGGGCCCTGAAGGCCCGAAAAACACAACATAGGATGAGAGGGACAATGGCCCCCAGCAGAACACACATGGGTCGGGTGTGGTTTCCAGGACAACAAACACAACCCCACCACCACATGTTTTCAAAGCCGACGTTGACGCCGACGTTGTCGACGCTAACACTGTCAAGAATAAAATCTCTAAAAAAGAATACACTATAATCATTGTTATCGATCAAAAGATGTCGGACAATTTTTACATGCGGCGAATGTTTAACTGCCAAGCGAAAGAAAAACGAAATTCACAAGGTTTCACAGAACTGGCCAAGGACCTGTCATCCTGTCAGCATGCGTTGCAGCCTCAGCTGACCCAGAGACCCCCCACTGCAGACCCGCTGGCCCAGACTACTAAACTATGTGACCCTCACCTCACCCAGGGAGGTCGCAGCCGCCAGTGTGAGTCCGCCGGTCTTGGAAGGTACTGGGACCAGGGTTGACCTCCACTCAGGCCTGTGATGAAGCCTCCGCCTCAGACGCTGACCTCCCAGTCTTCAGGGAACCCTCGTACGGCGCATTCAATCGCAGAGCAACTTTAATGCTTGAGGGGATCACTGACGGTACACTGCCCTCTCAGAATAGACGCAGAGGCGTTTTTCTGGAATAATATCAAGAGCATGATAATTCTGCCTTGGATATTTATACAAGATGACAGCCATTAGGGTCTGCGGCTTTACTGCAAGTGAACGACATTCTGGTTTTAACATTACATCTGTTTATTATCTGTGTGTTTTCTATCCATATAGCCCTTTGGGTATCAATCTGTAGAGTATGTTGATCATGCACAGCTGCAAAGTGCTCTTCCCTTGCGGGATAACAAAACATAAACCGAGCTGAACTTGGAACATCGGCAGATGCTCTGTCAACACAACACAACATCGGGTTGAAACAAAGCCACATTGTCACCACGGATCCTGGCCAATAAACGAGCAGCTATCAAGAGAGAGTGGTAGGGAGGAGAGCCAATAGGGAAGCTGAACAGAGCAGGTGGTTAGAGGCACGGGTTGGTGGGCGTGGTCTCGGCAGATGACACACAAGTGTGTGTGTGTGTGTGTGTGTGTGTGTGTGTGTGTGTGTGTGTGTGTGTGTGTGTGTGTGTGTGTGTGTGTGTGTGTGTGTGTGTGTGTGTGTGTGTGTGTGTGTGTGTGTGTGTGTGTGTGTGTGTGTTACCGCGTCAGACACCCAGTGCCTGCGTCCTGGCTTCGCTCAGAGGTGTAATGCCTGATTAGGGGATTACAGGAAAGTGCTTCTTTGCAGTTCTGTGAGAAACAATTATTAACATGTTGGTGTCTCTAATCCTGGATAAACACACAGCTTTTCAAGAACAACAGTGACTCTTTCTTCTTCCTCCCCCTTCTCATTTATTTCATATTTTTTGTGGAAAAGTGTTCAGAAACCTCAGTCGTCGCTTGAACTCTGAAGCCCCGCCGTACGCAGGCTGAGGGACGCAGGGAGAAGCTGTGGTGTGGAAGGGTGTCATGACAGGCTGTGCTCTCTTCGGACGCACACAGCTGGCCCTCAGCAGGCCTTGATATTATGGCATGGAAATCCCAAACTTAGCTTGGGGACAGGCAGCCATTGTGCTCAGCGATGCTTGTTGAATGGGCATTAGACTGAACATGGTGGCGGTCTGTAATCTGTTGTGTGTTGGTACACTTGTCTCTGTATAATCTGCTGGTATTGCAAAGAGTATTCTCTGAGACATAGAGGGGGGATGAACCTCACATCAGACCCAGGTATGGTCGCGATCAATGCCCATTATCTAGGAGTCCCGTGAAACACTGCAGGTAATGGTTTATTCCGTGACATTATGAATGTCCTGGGATAAGTACTGCACAACTACCACGGATCACTTTGACTTAAGAGTGCAGTTGTGTCGGTGATCCTGAGGAGGGGAAAGGTGCACGGGGGAGGGTTTATCTTCTTGTGGGGAGCCCAAAGAGGATTACAACAGCAGCGTTTGGTAAGCCATCCATTGATTGATGTGATTGACAACTGATTGAAGTGGCGAATGGCTTCCCTCCCCAGCCGGCTGGAGGGTGACCAGATGCCAGCAGCAAACTCAGAGCCCTGCCCAATCCTGAGCAGGCATGGCTGCTCCACACACTAAGAGGTGCCACATACTGAGCACAGGGAGGAACACACACATACCCTGACACTAAAACACACACACACACACACAACCAAACACACCCACACACACACCCACACCCACACACTTTCTCTCCCAGAGTCTCCCTCTCCCTCTCTCCAACACACACACACTAACTCAATCATTTTAGTGTCGCCCGTGGCTGAAATACAGAACATCAAAACAACCTGGGAGATGATTTGCTGAACTAGCTGACTGGTCAACCTGTTCGCTGACCCTGCAAACAGTGTAAGGTCTCCCTCCTCTCCCACGACACCATCTCTCTCTCTCTCTCCCTCTCTCTCTCTCTCTCTCTCTCTCTCTCTCTCTCTCTCTCTCTCTCGCTCTCTCTGTGAGGTGTCAAGAAGCGATGATGATATCACACTCATTAACATGATTCATGACCTCTCTATGACTATCGCTGCTCCAGATGTATGGTCACACTTTTGATTGTCGTTACACAATGCATGAAGATTCACTAAAGTTCAGTCATTAAGCGACATCGTAGTATTGACTCCTCCTCCCATGCCTCTGAATGTTCTCTCTGTATGAACACAGAACCAACACTAAACCTGAACGAGGGTGGCGGCTGGGAGGGCCTGGTCCTGGCTGCTGTGGTTCCGCTGTGCTACGCTAGCTATGCTACGTTAGCAGAGCGCAGCGTCCATCTGGCCGGGCGGAGGGGTTTAGCCCTAATCCCGGAGCCCCTCGGTAGGGGGGCCCTGGATGCTGATCACAGCCCCCCCGCTGGCCTCCTCAGACCTCCCTCCTCCTCCTCAACACACATGGACATAGAAGCCACAAGTATAAACATGGTCCGGTGGAGGACTGTGGTCCCTGACCACGGAGGCCCTGAACAGGGGTCTGATTTGGTCCAGGACCAGCCAGACTAGTGCAGGTGGATCCTACTAGGTGTATATGTGTCAATATTAGGGGAATCTTTTTTTGCTCATATGCCCAGTAGAGATGTATATTGGGACTCAAGACCATGAATACCAAGCAGACCAAACTACGAGCGACGTGAGGAAATATGACCCAAACAAACAGGGGGAGACGGGGGCTGGGAGGGGCGTCCACACATGCAAAGGGCAGAGGCTTGTGTTCTGTTGTGAGGCAATATGCAGTGACACATCTATCACACACACACAAGTGGAGGCCGAGCAAATATACACACACATAATTACAAAAACATAGACAGATAGGCAAACACACAAAGACAACCCAGAAGCAGTCACCCAGCCCCACTCACACGCACACACATACACCTAACCACTGATAATCCCCCAGACACGGGAACACACACAAACACACACACTCGACAACACACACACCATCATTATGTTTATCACTGCAAACCAGCCCAGCGACACCCATCACTCTAATTCCATTTGTCTGTTTAGATTTGTTTTGCTTTAATCCTTCCTTGTTTGTGCACATCTGCAAGCGCTGCAATAGAACAGAGAGAGACAGGGGGAGCGCCATTAAGGAGAGAGAGAGAGAGAGAGAGAGAGAGAGAGAGAGAGAGAGAGAGAGAGAGAGAGAGAGAGAGAGCGTGAAGGAGAGGGGGAAAGTGAAAGAGCATGAGAGAGAGAAAATTAGTGAAAAAGAGAAAGTGAAGGAGAGCGAGAGAGCGTGAGAGAGGGGGAGAGCGAGTGCGAGAGAGCAAGAGACCGAAAGCCAGCAACAGAGAGAGAAACCCACAGGCTGCACCGTCTCCCCGAGTGCTTGGTCCTTGGCTCCCCGGGCCCCAGCAGACCCGGGAAGACAGACGTACCCCCCAGCCCAGGGAGAAGTCCCTGTCCCAGCCACGTAAGCTCACCGCCAGGCCTGGAGCCCTCCCCCTCCACCACCCCCGTAATCACCACAGACAAGTCAAACGCACACAGTCACACAGAATCAGACGGCAACACACAACATTACAGGCTTTTTACACAGTATTACACCACATCGGCATTATCCCATTCAACTCCCTCTATTAGCTCAATTGGATGGTGGGATTTTCATTTGTAAATTGTTGGGGGGGGGGGGGGGGGGGATTAGCTAGTCTGTGAGTGATGCAATGCCCCCCCCAGACTCGATGTCGTTACCATGTAGGACTCAACGCTACGACAGGGTCACTGCTTATAGCTCTGATGGTGATGGGACAGTGTGGAGGTCAAGCACGGGCTTTAACATGTGCTCAAATTATTAGGACCCAGGGCTGCCTTCATTTCAGCTGTTTTCCATCCCAGGGATCCAACAAATTATTCTTGTCTTTCTTTTTTTTGGTGATAGCGGACACACCTAATGGGAGTCATGTCTAATGGCTGGCGATCATTTCAAAGAGACTTCTTTACTACACCTGAAGAAGCATGTCT
Organism: Gadus macrocephalus; assembly: GCF_031168955.1. Lineage (NCBI taxonomy): Eukaryota > Metazoa > Chordata > Actinopteri > Gadiformes > Gadidae > Gadus > Gadus macrocephalus. The sequence goes on from NC_082386.1 coordinate 11,816,486, forward strand.
GCCTTTTATGTAACCAAGACCGTTCAGGGCGGCTGGGAAATTATGGCGGAGATAAATGTTTGCTGCAACACACACACACACAGACACACACACACACCCCTAACAGCCATATTATGCAGAATCGAATGCTGGTCGACTTAAAGCAGGAAAATGAATTACCCTTCTTCGTTTTCCCCCAGGCCTTCCATTCAGACACGGAGTAGGGGAGAGGGAGAGAGTGAGAGAAAGAGACACCTCGAGCAAGTCGAGAGAGACGCGGCAAATTATGAAAATGTCTCTCTGTGTCCTAAATGGAGGGCGAGCTCTTTAATGTGGCACAAAATTAGAACCTGGGGGGAGGAAGTGTGGCCCGCTTGATTGGTGAAACCCCTCCTGGCCACTACCCTCTCTCCCCCCCCTCTATCTCCCCCTTCTCAAAGCAGAGATATGATCCAGGGCCGGTGGCGCTCTCTTGTGTTGGGAGAAAACAGAGAGAGAGAGAGAGACAGAGAGAGAGCGGGAGAGCGATACAGCGAGAGGGAGCCCAGGGGCGTCCATAAAGGTACCTAATTTGCCAGTTTACTCCTCCATTATTTAAATAGATCTGAGAAGAGTGCACAGAACGGGCCTCATTTCTTCCCCGCTGCCTCTCTGCAATCAAAGCGGAGAGGGACCTTTCCTCCACAGCAGCCCTTTTCAATTGCCGGCCGGGAAACGGCGTCTTTGATAAACACAAGTGGCGAAGCGGAGGGGGCCGCCATCAAATAAACAAATGTGTGTACACAAGATAACGACGGGCACTCAGGGATAATATTCAGCGTGCTGCCAGCAGCTCTGAAAGTTATTTTCATATTGGCCAGCGCATAGATCGGAGAACACATTCTCGATGGACATATTCGGATACGGGGCGGGGAGGGTTTTCTGGAAGCGTGTGCAGGCGATGTGTGAACGTGCAGACCTGCACGCCTCAGAGTGAGCAAGACACGGCCATGTTTGAGTGTGTATTTGAAGAAAAGGTGGTTCATTGACTAATACTCTTTATTCACTTATACATCAACCTATCCCTCAATATACACATAAGATCCATTCAACCAACCACAAGACGCGGGTAAACACCCACTCTCTTCCCCTCTCTCTCTCCATCTCAACCAGCCTCCCAGACGCTGTCCCGTCTCTCCAGCCAACAGCAGCCAGAGCACCAGTATAACCAGCGCTGGCCGTGCCAGCTTCTGGCCAAACATCTCACTGGAGGTATGCACGGCTCGGGGCCAAAGCTTAGCCAACCCTGCTGATTGTTTCCAGGAAATGGAGACGGTTGGATCCCCCCCACTTACCCCCTGACCTCTAATCCTCCCCACCGCCGTATCTGCCGCCATTGTTGGGTTTGGGTTTTAACCAGAGGGGCCGTGTCGTGGAGGATGAGGATGCGGTTGAAGAAGAAAGGGAGCGAGAGCAAAGATGGGGGTCCTCCGAGGGTCCGGAGGTGACTTTATCTTGGCCCAGCGTCTGCCAGGGTTCCTGTGTATGTTTGAATGCTTTGCTCCAAAAGCCGCACGGAGAGGGGACTCTGATCCGAGCGACAACAATTGCCATCTGTAAGCCTCATATCAGCAGCAGCTATACCCACACTAGGTCCATCCGCAGGACAATAGACCCAAGTACGCCCACACAATGGCAAGAGTGCCAAGACAATGGCCCCGCTCCATTAAATAAAAACGTTAAAAACACTTGCAAGCAAAGCCTGGCGCAGCGCGGAGACATTGTGTGTTTCGGCACAATGGGTGCAAACCGAACCGCACCGAGGCAAACATACGCTACAACGCCGAGGGCTGTAAACACCTGGACAAATACGTTCAGTAAACCCGTCAATACGCCCTGCCAACACAGCAGGTACACAAACATGGGCTGCCACACACTTGGATACACTTAGTAAAACTAATAGAGAAGCCTTTTTTGAGTCCAGCCGACCGACACTGAGAGGAGCTTCACACACGGCAGCACGATGCACTGCGGTAAAAGGACGATTTTTTGACAATGGTCGCCTTCACTGACTACGGTAACAATATTGTAACGTTCTGGATTCAGAAAAGTATTTGGACATTTGTGAACGTTGAAAAAGTTAAAAGTCCACAGCTGTCGAAGAGGCGTCGAGATACCGCTGCCAGGGTTTGGGAAACATTTCCAAAGATGGACGCCACCTGGTGAACGTCCTTCAAACAGTTTCCTGCTGCTTAGGAGGAGGATCTGCAGACAAAGTTTTGCAAGAGTGCAAGATTCCGCGAAATCTGTGGCCAGCTCAGTATATCATGCCTCTCACACCCTCTATTCTCGTCCCAAACACACACCCCTCCCTCCCTCCCTCCCACACTCCAAGTCTCCATCCAGCCAGGGAGAGGAGAGGAGATAGGCCCCAGCTAGTAAAGCTGTCTTTTCAGCTCCCTGCTCCGGCTCGCTCTATCTGAGATACACAGCAAGCGGAGGTGTCGCTTTTCCGCTGGCATTTCGGACAGTATCTACTTATAGACGAGGAGGGAAGAGAAAAGGAAAACAGAAGGGGTATTATCAGAGAGGGATGAGAGCAGCAAAGGCATTTTGTCTTTTTATTCCCCTCCTAAGCCGCGGGCTTTGCTCCCAATCCGATTGGTCGATACGGCCAGGGATGTAAATGAAATGCAAAGAGGAATGAGGCTGGCTTCCCATCGCCTGTCCCCCCCCCCCCTTCACACACTTCCATCCGCCCCCCAAGTCTCCCCCCCCCCCCCCCTCTTCCCAGCCCTTTCTCTTGCTGTTTATGGCGTTGTGTTCCTGGTGTCTTCCATTCATAGATTTGCTGCTCTGCCTCGTATCCGTCTCGCCCTCTCCCACCTCGCCCTCTTCCTCCTGGTACCCCCCCCCCCCCCCCCCCCTAACCCAACCCCACCCCCTCCCTCCCTCTCCATGGCTGGGCCTGACTCTCCCTTATCTCCCCACACGCCCCCACATTCCAGCGTTGCCGTGGCTCCCTGCCTGCATCCCTGGTCACGGCGATTCCACGCGTTCCCCCAATCCTCGGCAGCACTGTCGGTTTAGGGGTGGGCAACTGACTCTCTCTCGGAGACACACACGGGGGGAGAGAAGAATGGAGGGGCTGAGAGGGAGGGAAAATGGGGTGAGAGAAAGAGAGAGAGAGATGGGGGCGACGGGAGGGGGGGCGACCAAGAAGAGGGCAAAAAGTAAAGTTAAATATAGGGCAGACGATGATGGACAGGGAAAAGGACAATGTGAAGGGGAGAGAAAGAAGACAAACACCAGAGATCTGAATTTCTGATTTAATTGACTAATACAGTAAGCCACCACCTTCATGTGTTGTGATTCCTCACAGTATTCTGTGCAAGGTAAGCAATCAGACTCAGACCATGAGAGCATTCAGATAAAAACGGCACCCCATTCCCGCCCCCATTAGCTCCCGCTAAAGATGCTTAAGGAGGTAAACAGACTTAAAACAATTGATTAAAACGGCGAGTTTAACACTTTAGTAAAATAGCAAGACAGCAGGTCAGAATGTGCGGTACTTGACCTTCTCAGCCCCCTTCTCGTCGAGGCTAAAGACCTACTTCACCTCAAAGACGCAGAGATCCTCCCAAGGTTATAATCCTATCCTAGAGATCCTATAGGCTTAAACAGCAGGAGGATGCGGTCCTCAGTAAGGACAGCCACACTCCCAGACAGTGTGCGACTGAAGCCTCCCTGTGCTGGGCGGCTCTCTGCGGTACATCACCTGGGTCTCTGGGCCCGTCTCTGCCTCCCTGGGGATGCTTGGCGTCCGGTCTGGTTCAGTCTGCCCCTCCACGTGTGAGGCCACTACCCTAGAACGAGGTTCTGTTTGTTGAGCTGTGTGCATGTGCGTACGTGAACGTGTGTGTGAGGACGCTCGCACGAAAAAAACGCACATCCACGTCATTGTAGCTTCCGCTGTTCTGTTTAAATCCGCAAAGGATTATCGCTGTGCTGTTAGTGGAGAAGAGGGGAGGGAATCCATTCGGTTTCGAAACGTATAAAAGGACCATCTAAGATAGAGTGATGGATGGACGGAGGGAAGAGGGAGGGCTGGGCAGGCAGGGGAAGAAAGGGGACACAGTAGAAAACGCCAGTGAGCAACGGCACCAGTCTGTCCCAGATTAAACAGCAGCACTAATCCCCGTTTTGGCGCTTGGAATTGGGTTTTCCCCTCAATCCCAGCCCAGCTCTTTTTTTTCTCACATTAGCAGCAGGCAAAGGCTGAATAATCATCACATAAACGCTGGTCAGAGTGGAGGGAAAAACACAGGCTGTGAAGATGCAGCCGAGTGAGGCGGGAGTGATTTGATTGGGGTCAACTGGGTTTTCCCAAAGTCCAGGCCTGTCCCGGGAGGACCCGGCGGGTCAGACGGGAAACATCCAGTCCACCAAAGTCCAATCACGTCCACCGTGTCTGCTCGGCTTCTAAACCACGTTGTGGCCGTAGCCTCACTGTGTCGTCTCGTCCCACGGTCCCAGGCGGCCCCCGTAAGGTGCCAGTCCCAAACTCACAAGTCCCATTCAACCCAGTGCAAAGAATCTCACGTAATCAAGAAATCAATCATTGTTTTTTTCAACAAAGTAGTCAGATCAGACCTCCAGCTGGCTCCCAGGAGCCCCCTCTCTCCGCTTCCACCCCGGGGGCGGGCTACGTTAGAGGGGCCCGACGGGGGGCCGGTTCAGGGGCCCTGCACCAGGTTCTGCCGGAGCCGCTCCCGCTCCTGGAGCAGCTGAGCGATGGCCGAGCGTATGGCCGGGGCCTGGGGCTCCTGCCGCTCCTTGGTCAGGTACAGGGAGAAGTGCTTGATGCCGCAGGACAGCAGGCGCTCGGCCACACCGGGCCCCTGGGGGCCCGAGCGGAGCAGCCTCTCGCAGGCCAGGGCCATGTTCCTGTCCCAGTTGGGGGGGTACACTGGGTAGGCCTCCACAATCTCCTTGTAGAGCTACTCCCCGTGACACACACACACACACACACACACACACACACACACACACACACACACACACACACACACACACACACACACACACACACACACACACACACACACACACACACACACACACACACACACGTTTGTTTTGAAGAAATATGCGCGGCGGGAACACAGCCAAATGGTTTCTGAATGTTTCAATATTTATATCAACCTCAGCAACACATCCCCGGTGTAGACACCGATGTACACTTCAACCGGACAACACCCCCCCCCCCCCCCCAACCTGACTAACTCTGACCCTGTGTGGTTGGCCGGGGTGACCCCCCGTGTCCGGCGGTGTAGACTCACGGTGTAGGACAGCTGATAGAGGCGTGCCTTCCCGTCGCCCTCCATGCCCTCTGCGAGGTCGTAGAGGAAGAAAGCCGTCTTCATCCTGAAACAAAGCCAAGGCGCGCGAGGGGGCTAAGTGCGGCATGGACGAGCCGCGGCGCTCTCCGGGACACTGACTTATGTAGATGCCCCCCCGCTCGGCGGGGACGCACATGCAGATGCTCTCGCACACACGGCTGATTTATGGAGATGTCCTGGCACGCCGTGCGGCTCTGGCAGCCTCCTGAGGCTGAGCACGGCGCAGAGAGGATAGGCCAGCCTGTATGAGTCTATATAGGAGATCTACTGGAGACTGTACCTCCACTGGTATCTGTTAGTCTATATAGGAGATCTACTGGGCTCTACTAGGTACTGTACCTCCACTGGTATCTGTTAGTCTACATAGGAGATCTACTGGAGACTGTACCTCCCCTGGTATCTGTTAGTCTACATAGGAGATCTAGTGGTCTCTATTTATCTATATAGGAGATCTAGTGGTCTCTATTTATCTATATAGGAGATCTACTAGTATATATTTAAGCAATAGATCACGCCAGGCTGTGGTATGTGCTCATTATACCACTGTTAAGGGGCGTTGTCCGGCCCCGACGCGCAGCGGAGGGCCGGCGACCCCCTTCACAGTGGTATAATGAGCACATGCCACTGACTGAAGTGATCTATTGCTTTTATACAACGGTTACTGTTATGGCGAAACGAAAGTCATAGACACACTACATTTAAAAAGAAACCAAGAAAGTCAAAGTAGCCGTTTTATTAAAGACTACCAAAAAGTAGTCCCTCCTGGCTGCCGCTATGCATCGACGGTCGCTATGCAACACACTTTAGCGTCCCTCCGATAGAGCGGTTCGCCGGCAATTTATCCTATGGAGCAGTTCACTCGCCGATTTTAGACTTCAGTGAACTGTGCTATTGCTTTTATACAACTGTTAAAATTATGGCAAAATGACTTCACACACACACACACACTAGTAAAAATACGGTTGTATTCTTTGACACTTTCCACTTCAAGGCGCGGAGTGATACTTTCACAAAATGATGGGGCGTCATAGCAGTTATGTATACGCTCATTATACAACAGTTAGGAACCAATCAGATCGCTGGAATCAGGCCCCCCGTTGTATAATAGTCTATATAGGAGATCTACTGGTCTCTATTATATATTGTTCATTTACAGGTATCTATTCGATGTTGTCTACTAGATACTGTACATCTACTTTTATATATTAGTCTATATTGGAGATCTACTGGTATCTATTAGATCTCTACATTTACGGGTATCTATAAGAACATCTTGCATATCTAGTATCTATAGTCTATATTTCATATCTAGTATCTATAGTCTATATTGTATATCTTGGCTCTAAAGTCTTTAGTGTATATCTAGTATCTATAGTCTTTATTGTACATCATAGGAGGATTAGAAGGTATTCCTCACCTGGCCTGCCACATCTCTTCGTTAGCAACATGCTCCCAGGAACCGGGATGGAAACTGTCAAGGAAAACACAAGAAATTCAAATAAGATATATAAAATACTTTGAAGAAAAAGTACCACCGATTTTCTTTTTGTTACTTTGGCAACCATTTAGTTGTTCAACAGGTACATTACTACAAATATGCAAAACCGTAATAAAATATCAGAAAATAAACTTGCACTGGCAATTGTAAATACATAGATACAAGAAAAGGTAAGCTGCATAAACCTTTATTGCTTTTCTATTGGGTACTTTCTTTCATCTCCACTTTGAAGCGAACGCAGGATGCTTTGCTTGGTTCTGCAGTTGTTAACGAAATAATGTGTAATTTGCCAATACGGTAAGAAAGTGTTCTAACTCGAGCTACCAACGTCGATTCAAATCACAAACACAGTCAGTAGTCTATCTGTAAGCTTTAACCTCCTAAGAGGTTAATTATCGACTTGAACCTGACTGATTACTGAACGGCATGTGTCTCAAGAGGTATAGCTGGTAACAGGAAGGTTGCTAGTTCGATCCCAGGCTCCTCCTCGCTGAGTGTCGAGGTGTCCATAAGCAAGAGCCCTAACCCTAACAAAACTGTCTGTCGCCTCGAATAGTTCACACCGCTGTTGGTGTATGAATATGAATGGGTGGATTGTAGGAAATATTGTAAAGCGCTTTGATTGACTACTGGTTAGAAAAGCACTAGATAAATGCTGTCTATTTACTATCTCTATCCCACCCCTCACCTTATTCTGTTGCATCACCAATCAATCATTGACCTCTTCTTCAGAAATACTGTTTTGGCTGTGTACGGCCTAGCGAGAGGGCGGAGTAACATCACAGTGCTCAGAACAGCCGCCCCTATACGAGCGGCGGGCTGCGGGCAGAACGCGCAGCTTTGACTAATTCCACTTTTGACACACTTATTGACAAAAACGCAATGAGGAACTCATTATCTTCCTCACTCGCTCTCACTTGAAATGGCTGAGGGCCTAATGTCTCGCTTTGGTTAAATTAAAAATAAATAAATATCTTAAATATATATATATATATTAAATCAAGAAAGGGGAGCACAGCTGTATTGAGGACCGAGGGACGATCTGGAGCCACTGGTGGAGCCACTGTGAGACCACTGGTGGATGTGTGTGGGTGTTAGGGCTGTCACTTTTTATTCGAAGTTCGAATATTCGTTCGAAGGTGGGGTGAAAAGTTCGAATTCGAAGTGTAATTCTCCATTCGAACTGTAAAAATGCGCTATAAAGAAGAGAGCGGCGAGTGGCTTCTCCTCAATAAAGCGGCCCTCCTGGATCCCCGCTTCTCCCGGTTAGTCCACCTTTCCCCTGCACAGAAACATCTCGTGACTGAAAGCCTCTCACACGAGCTCACTGAAACGGAGACCGACACTGATCGCACACGACAGGGAGAAAAGTCCGCTGCTGCGCTGGGCGCGATGGGCAGCCTGTTTGGGGACTTATACAGCACGGCTGACACAAGCAGCTGCAACGGTAACGGAGAGCTGCGAGACTACTTGTAATTTTCTTTCCGTAAGGAATAAAAAGAGCAGCATGCCGTGTTGGAGGTCGGCCTCACAGATTGTTCGTTTATATAGGCTGTGTGTGCCATGGACGACATGCGCTCCGCATATCGCGCTCCGAGCAGTTATTGTTAATGTGTAAAAGACAGCCGCACTTGTGTGTCAGAGCTTCCTCTTGTTGTGTTTACAAATGTGTTATCAAAGATGTGTTTTTATCCTGTGCTGTTATGAATTCAGTAGGTATACGTGAGGTATACGAGAGCAACATAAAAAATCCAGACTGTTGTCGTGTTCTATGGGGGGGGGGGGTCGTCGAATGTATTCGAATGTATTCGAATTAATTATGGACATTCGAAATTCGTTCGAATTTCATTTTTGGAAAAAGTGACAGCCCTAGTGGGTGTCTCTGTCTGCTGGACACTGTGTGTGTGTGAGTGTGTGTGTGTGTATGTGTGTATACGACGTATGTGGTTATGTGTGTGGGTTGTGTGTGTCTCTCTCTCTGCTGATCACTGTGTGATGGACACTGGACGTTGGATGTCCAGTGTCCATCACACAGTAAGTCTGTGTGTGCGTGTGCGTGCGCGTTTGTGTCTCTCTGATGTGGGTACCTGTTGTGGGGCTGGCTCCACTGGTAGAGGTTGCGGGTGCGGTGAGCCCAGTCCTCAGGGTGGAAGTGTGTGTGGGCTGGGACAAGGTGGTCGCACACGCCCAGGGGCCAACGGGTGAAGCTCCGCTCCCAGCTGGGGTCCCCATCAGTCAGGCCGATGCATGCAAGCACAGGCCTACTGCGCATGCGCATGGGCGCACACACACACACACACACACACACACACACACACACACACACACACACACACACACACACACACACACACACACACACACACACACACACACACACACACACACACACAGGGGTCTAAACCACAGGAGGTACCATACCCATGCCCATTTTTATCTCTGTCTGTCTGTCTGTCTGTCTGTCTGTCTGTCTGTCTGTCTGTCTGTCTGTCTGTCTGTCTGTCTGTCTGTCTGTCTGTCTGTCTGTCTGTCTGTCTGTCTGTCTGTCTGTCTGTCTGTCTGTCTGTCTGTCTGTCTGTCTGTCTGTCTGTCTGTCTGTCTGTCTGTCTGTCCGTCCCTCCCTCCCTCCCTCCCTCCCTCTCCCTAGCTGACCCCAAAGAGGTCAGCATTGCCTCTTCTGAGAACTGGGGGGCACTTGGCCAGGTTAATACTGCCCCCTGGTGGGGCTTGGCCCCAACATGCTCCCCAGCTCAGCTTTCTGTAGTCAGTGGTTCCTCACGATAAGGTGGCAGTGAGCAGTAGTTATTTCTTCTTAAACTGAAACCAGTTCATCGTTACAGAGGCACTTGACTGGAGTTAATATTTTCCTCCTAACCCGGTCAGTTGTTTAAACTAGGGCCCGACCGATTTATCGGCCTGCCGATTTAATCGGCCGATTATAGCCTTTTTGAAAATAATCGGCATCGGCCAAAAAGACGCCGATTACAACCGATTATTATTATTATTATTATTTATAATTTTTTTTTTATCAATGTTATTGCGATTAGTATCCTGCAGATTGCGTTCATACTCGCCTTGCTAACTAACAACTTTAGCTGGAGTAAAAAAGAGGAGATTGAATTTTACCGTACAACATGAAAGCACGCTCGCTCAGGCAGCTGCGCGCTCACCTCACCAATGTACACAAGACGCGTTGTTTGAGCATGTTGTGCCTGTTTTTCTTTAGGTCCCAGGCCATGTTAATTTGTTATACTGTAGACTCTAACGGTGAGACCATACTGCTCAGCACGCACGTGTTAGTCACTGCTCACGAGCGCAGCACATTGGGAGTTAGTTATTTATTTTACATTACACTCATTTTTGACTGTAAATGTATTCTAAAACACTCAAAGGTTCTGCATTCAATTCACATATTCGTCAAAAGTGTTTAAAGTATATTTAAGGTATCAAAAACTACGTTTTATATGTTGTTGTTTTTTTTTGTTTTTTTGTTTTTTTGTTTTTATCGGCCGATTAAATCGTAATCGTAATTTTTCTCTGAAAATAATCGGCATCGGCACTCAAAAATCAATATCGGTCGGGCCCTAGTTTAAACATCATCATCATGAGCCATGGATCATTTCCCTGCCGCCCTCCATCCCTCTAACGTCTCTGTGTCTCACTGTGTGTTGTTGGAGAGGAAGTGCTCCAGGCTGAAGGTTCCTTTCTCCTCCGAGCGCACCGGGTCCCACCAGCGACCAGGGAAGTGGACCCCAGGGTGGTGGCTCCTCAGCTTGGCCACGTACCAGGGGTACGTCATCATCTGTGTGGAGACCCACAGGGTAGAAGGAATATCCAGGCAGAATATGAGATCAGAGTAACAAACAGGCTGCAAATATATAGGGATTTCATACAGGACCTGCACACTTTGATACAGCGTTCACCTAGACTCTGCATAGCCTCCACCCTTACCCTCCCAGCCCCCGCTTGGCACTCGGTTCTATGCACATCCTTACTATACCGACAGCGATATTTTGTTTCTCTTTCTTCTGACAAATGTACTTGTTGTTAGTCGCTTTGGATAAAAGCGTCTGCTAAATGCACTAAATGCACTAAATTATACATACAGAAGCAAAAGAGTGAACCCATCTTCCACAATCATCTCAAAGACATTAAAAGACGTAATTAAGTGCCAACAGTTCCTCTGAAATTATTATTTTTCCCCTTTGTGCTACACTGTCCTGATCAGACGGATACTAACGATGAGTTTGTGTTTCCAACATGCAGTCTTTTTGGCACTTCCAGGTCTGGAGTAGAGATGTTCCGATACCATATTTTTTATCCCGATATCGATTTCTGAACTTGAGCATCGGCCGATACCGAGTATATAACGATACAGCATCTAGCATTGTAACTACTATTATCACAGTTCTTAGTCGGTCGGAGACGACGTGATTCCTATTCCGACTTCCCCCCCCCCCCCCCCAGCACAACACAGCACGTGCTTGTGCCTGTGTAGTAAATGAGCTGCTCATGTGGTGGTATCGGACCGGCTCATAGACTTGTGTACCTGCCGGTACCTGACTGAATTTAAGGATTATCTGAGGATAATCTCTAGTCAGGAGAGTAGAAAGGATCACCGTAGCTGACCTCCTGGTCCACCAGGGTGACGTCGGCCCGCACGCCCTGGCAGTAGTGCAGGTACCGCAGGGTGTTCCCCGGCAGGTCTCCCCGGGTCAGGACGATGGCCTTCCGGGGCATGGAGGCCAGGATCTGCCTCCCGAAGTTCTCCACCACATCGTTGCGGCTCTGATCGCAAGTCCTGGGAGGAGTCGGAAAACGCACGGCATGAGTCAACCGATCACCTGGGTGGTTTATTGACGGGGGTGGGGCTACGTGTGGCTGACTGTGAAGGGCTCGTCTGTGTCTGTGTCTGTGGAGCCTGGGTGTGTGCGTGGGTGTGCGTCGTGTTCCAGGGTTAAGTTGTCAGCGCCCGCCCGCCCTGTTGTCGGGAGGTGGAGGTGGAGAACGGGGAAGACGGGCACTGACAACCCGGGCCCATGCTCGCTCTCCCCTTGATCAAAGCTGCCAGGTGATGGGTGTCAGGCCCTGGCACTCCCTCCCTTCCTGCCTCCCTCCCTTCCTGCCTCCCTCCCTGCCTCCCTCCCTGCCCCCCTCCCTCCCCTGTCGTCACCCTCCTGTAATCTGCCGCTTCCCGGGTGGCTCGCTCTCCTGACGGAGCTCTGCGGATGGAGCTCCGCAGGGGGAGTCTATGTGCTCACCGCGCCGATCTACGGCGCACCCAGACAGCACGGCGGGCACTGTAGGGGGTGTTGGGGGGGGGCGGGGAGAAGGGGGAGAGGGGGGAGAGGGGGTGGCTGACAGGTGGAGTTCAGGCCTCCGGTGTGGAGCTCAGGTGGGAAACAAATCAGGTTGACTCAGGGAAAAAGTGTTGCAAAGGGGATTTTGGGGATGAGAAAAAAAAAAAGGCAGGTTCTGGTTGTTTTTTCAGACCCTCTCTTATTTTCTATTTCTCTGTGTTATTTAAGTGAACTGCAAAGATGTGCCTGACAAAAGGTAAGGGCACGAATTGAATACAGTGGCATCGCTGACATTGAAGAGAAGGGTACGTGTTCGATTTAATTAGACGATTTGGAATGCAATGAAAAGTTAGAAGCAGGACAGGACTAACTGGAGACTTAAGATGCAATTGGTAAGTAGGGCAGGGAGAGAAAGGAACGCGTGTGAGCGCTTGACAGGTTGGCCTGAGCGACATATGCTAGTCGAGTTCAAGTCACTGATGTGTTTCAGCATGAGCCTGCACATCAGCGGCCATAAGGGAAGGGATCCCTCCTCCTCTGGTCACGACGCGTTTCTAACCAGTGGCCACTCACAGTGCTTTACAATACTGCCTAACATTCAACCATTCATGCACACATTCAAACACAGACGACGGTGTCAACCATGCAAGGCGACAGCCAGCTCGTTGAGAGCAGTTAGGGTGAGGTGTGTGGCTCAGGGACCCGTCGACACTCGAGCCGGGGACCCAACTATCCACCTTCCGGTTACCAGCCGACCCGCTCTCCCTCCTGAGCGCCATGCCGTGGTTCTTACCTGTAGTTAGAGTGGGCCATGTGTGCCAGCACCCCCACGGTGACCACCCATCCTGAGGTCCTCCACAGCCCCCGGTAGCCTAGTCTCTTCATCAACCCACCCTTGGGGCCACCCAGAACCAGGCCCGCCAGCACAACGGCGATAGCGTCACTCTGTAGCCAGAAACGCTCCACCTGCAAGGGACCAAACACACACACCTCATGTTTTTTGTTAAAATAATGCTACTGCTTTGATCATTGTCCGGTCTGCCAACCCCCTCCCTGCTCCTTGAGGACATGCACCTGAATGCACCCGTACACTGCTTTAGATAGAGCGCATTGCCAAGCCCCAGTCTACCCCAGCTGCCCCTTTGTCCCAATGGAAAAACACGGGGAGCTGAATGTGAACTAAACTCTAGATGAGAAACATTCATACATTATAAGAGAGACACCCATGCTTACCACACCCAGCAGCAGGGGTTTGCTGATGTCCAGATTGGCCCTCCAAGCGAAGAACAGCATGTAGACGCATAGCATAGTGGTAAACAGCCCGGACACCTTGCCATACCTGCACGGACAACACACACAGTCAACAGACCAGCCACCTGGGCACAGCTGCACGGACACACAGAGCAGGACGACAATAGCTTCCTATGATCATGATCAATGAAATAATGGCGACAACACAACTATATAAACCTGTTTTGTACATGCATGGAATCTAGTTGAAGCATTTCCATTTTGAAGACTTCTAGATTGCAAAGGACTCTGATTGACTGCCTGAGATCAAATGGGAACCCCAGCCAGCTTAGAGGAGTGTGACTGATTTCTGAATGCAGCGTGAGCCATAATAAACCCCTTTGCTGACTCTGACATCGATTGCATCCCAAATGGCTACAATTTCAAAATAAAAGCCAGCTAACAAACAGTACTCATTTTTTGCTGTGGCAGACTCAGGTGCTTTGAGGTGCTGACTGTGATTGAGGGCCACATCAATTAAGTTGATGTAACAGAATAAATAAATTAAATGGCTGTCTTCTCTATTATTCATACTTATGATCGAGACAATTCATTCTCATTCATACTTTTATATACTCATTTAGATATAGTACTCAAATTATACACCGCCCCATATCAAATAACTACAAAACAACGCTTTGTACTTTGTCCCTTTTGATATCCATGATTTGCCCCTCCTCATCATGTGTGTTTGTGAGGTTTCACCAAAGTGATCCCTTGTGGCGGGAGGAGGGGGGGGGGGAGGGGGGGGGGAGAGTGAGGGTGGGCCGTAGCCCTGAGGGGAGACTTCTCTCCTGGATCTCCCTGACCCATCCAGACCCCAGCAGAACGCCAGCAGTAAGCACTCGGTGGATCCCACAGTGCTGCCACACGGGGACACACAGAGCCACTCATTCGCTTGTACACCACGACAAGTATTCTGTTTAAAACAAACGCTCTCTTCGCTTAAATACGGAGAGTTGTGATGGCGTGCCAGCCGGAAAGACACCGGCTCTTTTTTTTCTATTCTCTTCCCGAGATCAGCGTCTGACACTGGTTTTGTTCCGTGTGTTTGACTGCAGGGGATTAGATTTTTTCTTGTGTGGAGGGAAGGACTGGAGTAGTGACAGTGTGAGGCAAGCTCCCGCCGAGAGACTTACCCATTGTAAAAAGCAGGGTAGAAGACCAGGCAGAAGAGAAAGGGATAGTCAGCATACCAGTGGTCCACCTGGGCCCTGGATAAAATGACACACACATGAATACAAAACACAGATACAGACAATAACAAAGATTGAAACCTGTGGACGTTAGTGAGTGAATTCCTCTACCAAAACAAACCCTGGGATTGAACACTGCATTTTAACCGGATTGACACCAGTGGCGCATGCACACATGGCACACACAGACACACACACACACACACGCACACACACACACACACACGCACACACACACACACGGAACTCGCATAGTGCTCGGAGATAGCTCCCTGTCTCTTCCTTAATACCCCATCTCATTTGACAGCTTATTGAGTCTCTGTATCGCTCAGTGTGTGTATGTCAGCACGATGTGTGTGAGCACGGTGTGTGTGTATGTATGCGAGCACGGTGTGTGGGAGTAGTGTGAGTATGTGAGCTCGGTGTGCGTGCACCCAGTGCGAGTACGTTGTGTGTGGTGATGTCAGCTTCTTGAGTGGGTTTACGTCTTCGGTTTGTCGACATGTTGACAGTGTTGCCCCCCACCTCCCCCCACCCTCCTTGAAGGTGTGCCTGTCCGTCAAACAGCAGGAGTGGACGGGTGATCGGGCAGAGGGGGAGGGGGTGCTGATAGTGGGGGGTCTTATGATGTGCACACATTCCACCCCCCCCCCCCCCCCCCCCCCCTCCCCCATCCAACCCCCCAATTCCATCAGTGGGATAGGGATACAAGAAGGCTGGCTGAAGTGTGTGTGTCGATGTGTGTGTCCTTGTTTGCGTGTGTCGATGTGTGTGTCCTTGGGCATGTGTGTGTATGTTCAGATGTGGGTGGCTGGGTGGATGTTGGGGCAACTGACTAGAATATGCGGGGAGGGGGGGGGGGGGGGGGAGGGGGGGGGGGGGGGGGGAGGGGCAGTTATAGAATAGTGTAATAAAAAAAAGAAATAGATAAATAAATATTTGCAACAATTGCAGTGTCTGTCACACTTTAGCCGCCCCCCCGAGCGATGGCCTTGGACCGCCGGAGAGACAGGACGGACCAAACACAGGGACTTCTGGGATGCTGTGATGGAGAGGGATCTTAAACAAGCAGGGGAAAAAAAAAAAAAAAAAACGCGAGAGGAGGGGAGACTAGCGCTCCAGAAGATGATTATGGTGTTCTCCAAAAACCAAGTGGTTTGTCTCTCGCCTAAAGCTGTCGTGTCAGAGGCACAACCCCTGCTTCTGAGGTAGATACCGCAGTCTCCATGCCCTTCCCGTAGCTCCGACCGCTCCTCATTGGGATCAAACCGCCTCATTTTTACTCCTGTGATGAAAAGAAGTAGCCTACTACACTACCGAAGCTGTGTGTCTTCGAAAATGTTTAGGCTGCATTGAAACTCGGCCGCAGCCGAGTCGGATTCAGACCGACGAGTGGATCGACCGATTGAGGGGATTCAGGGGTAAAAAATAAAATGATAAGTTGATAAAAAAGCGGTTCTGCAGCAGCGGTCTCCGGTGGCTCAGATTTGTTCGGGGGGTAACATACGCACTATGAATCGACTGAAATTATACCAGCTTTAAAACAGTACACATGAATATAGATGGAAAGTTATGACATGGCTTCTTAAAAAAAGTGTATGCTTGTTGAGGAAAATACTCACTTCAGCATCGTAGCCACGGTTACAGAGCTCTCCGTCTTAGCCTGAGACGCAGAGGGACCAGGGAACAGTAATCAGACACCATGGATACCGCTGTCAGAGTACTACATTGTGTATCACCAGGTGGCTGTGTGTGTACCAGGCTGAAGGTGCCGTATTCTCTCCTCAGCAGGTGGGTGAGGAAGCCTGAGAGGTCGGTCTGGTCTCCCCAGCTCCAGCGGGCCGTGTTGAGGCTCGAGGAGATGGGCAGGTAGACGTAGGGCACGAGCCCGGTGATGAAACACACTCCCAGGGTCACCAGGAGGCGGAGAGACAGCCCCTGACAGAGTCGATACACATCGAGCAGGGAGGCACATTGATTGATTCTAGTCGATGCAGTCCTAACATACTCTTTGTGAACGGAGCGTTTATTAGTGAAAATGTGTGCAACAATCGTTGTAGTTCATTGTTTGGATCAGAACATACATATGGTACAGGAATACCTTTCACACTTTTTCAATATGATGCTGAAATAATAAAAATAACTTCAATACTGGAAACTTGACCCCTAGTTGGAATTAATAACCTAAGAGTAGATTAAAACCCAAACATGTTTTGTCAATTTACATTTAGCAGACGCTTTATCCAAAGCGACTTGAAAAGGTTCAAACCCATTTATACACCGAAGGCGGGGTCAACCACGCACCGCGACCGCCAGCTCGTCGGGAACACTTAGGGTGTTGCTCAGGGACACCTAGACACTCAGCTAGGAGCCGGCGATCGAGGAACTAGCAACCTTCCGGTTACAAGTCAACCCGCACTACCTCCTAAGCTAAGCCGACTCCCAAATCAGTATAGCATCACTCTTCCCTGCATTTGGTACATGATGGGGCTTCAGTTGGAGGACAGACAAGCTAGACCTACCCCGTCGGAGTGCAGCTGCACTAGGACCCAGAGGGCGGTGGGCACCACAAACAGCACCATGGTGTGCTGGTTACAGAGCCCCAGGCCACAGCACAGCGCCCCCAGGTGGGCAATCTGAATAAACGTACAGACAGACCAAAACAATGATACGTTAACCGAGAGTTAGCTATTGTTTAACAAATGTTGTAACAATACGATCCATTAATTATTCTTACTAAATGGTTGGAGCCCACCTACACCTTTTCCTCACAAGCCATTAATAACGTAACCTCTGTGCCATGTTGGGTACTTCTCCATATTGTCTTTCTAGTTACCTTCCTACGTTTCGAGGCATCTAAGGACCGATTCCTAACGCCCGGATTGTAGAAGCAGGCAATCAGGGAGAAGAGCAGGCCTACAAACAGGTTGTTGAGGCTGAAGACCTCCGCCACGGTGGACCACTGCCAGGTGAGCCTCGTCACGGCGAACGCCCCACCGGCCAGCAGTGCCCCGGGACCCGGACCGGACAGCCTGGAGAGAGGGACCCAAAGGGACACTTAAGTTACATTTAGGGCGCTTTTATCCAAAGCAACTTACAATAAGTTCATTTGTCAGAAGAAAGTTAAACAATATACCGCTGTCGGTACAGTAAGGATGTTCATAAAACCAAGTGCCAAGCACTCACCATCGCTAGAGTAACCCATTCCCCGTACACAAAAAATATAGCCAGGACGTACAACATACAATAAGTGCCTACATTAAATGCCAGGACGTTCAAGGTTCAACTTTATTGTCCCAGTGGGGAAATTTGTCTTGGGCACAGTGCATCATTGCTTTCTTAACATACACAGAGTACAACAGAACAAAAAAACACAACCACAGACACAAACACAACCAGACAAACCAACATTTTAACATCGAGAACATGGACTTAAATTGCCCCTTGCTGTATAACATAGAAATCTACAGTATGGGGATAAAGTGCAAGTGTTTATTGCACTAGAACTTATTGATAGAGTGCCAAGTGCTAAATTGCTTAGTTCTAAAGTGCTATGTGCTAAAGTGCTATGTGCTAAAGTGCTAACCTATTTATTGCACATTATTCTATTGCACATTGTTCCTCAGCTTAATGGAGGCTGGGACAAATTATAATTTAAGGTGGTGAGATTTGCATAGCAGCACACAGAGTCTTCTCCCTGATGACGTAAAACATACACTAAGTGCGTAAGAGGGGTCGGGGGGGGGGGGGGTAAGGGGGCTATGCATAGCTTAGGTGAACTCTGAACAAGCCAGTCTTTAGTGTTCGGCGGAAGCTGGAGAGCGACCCTGCGGTCCTGACCCCGGCAGGGAGCTCGTTCCACCACTGCGGTGCCACAACAGAGAAGAGTTGTGACCTTGATGATCGACCTTTGCTTACTCTTAGCGATGGCGGTACCAGGTGTCCAGCTGAGGTAGCGCTCGAGCTGGGGTGTGTGGTCTGACCAACGCTTCGAGATAGGCAGGGGCAGTCCCATTGACCGCCTTGTAGGCCAGTACAAACATCTTGAATCTGATGCGAGCTACTACAGGGAGCCAATGGAAGTTACGGAAAAGGGGCTGATGGAAAAATACCCCACATGGCACAGAAGCTACGTTATTAATGGCTTACGAATAAAGGGTTTAGATGGGCTACAACCATTTATTAAGAATAATTAATCAATGTATCAATGTTTATTAGACATTTATGTTGTTGTTTAATACCTCCTATTACAAATGGTTACTAAGACGTGTAATATAATATCCTGCCTTATTTATATTGACATATTTTCATATTTTCATATATGATAGTATGGTTTTTCATATACTATTGCACAAATGTTTACGAAACCTTGCTTCAAACATTTAAGACATGTCTTAAAAAAAATATAAAAAAAAAACATCATAAGAACAATTTTAGAAGCAATTTTAATCTTCCTGTGACCCAAGTTTGGTCATTGGACAAGACCTTGAAAAACACCCGCACTGAATTAGGGCAATTCAGCCATAATGAGAATTTCCCTCCCTGGCAGCCCATTGATCTCCAGTAGACCGGCACCCAACCCACCGTGCGGCTGATAGCACTTTATCCTCCGCCTCTTAAATATAATGTGCACAAAAGTTTCCCCCATCCTCTTCTCCTGTACCGTCTCCGTCTCTTTAGCGGGTAATTGAAGCAAACTTGGGATAATCTGTCATACGCTAAGACCCACCACTTACCAAAAAACCAGAGACAGAGGGGGGGAGGAGGAGGGGCAGGCGGGTGAGGCCACAAATGAGGCGGAGGTGGAGGAGGAGGGAGGGGAGAGGAATGATAGGGAGGGAGGGAGAGGGTGTGCAGAGGGGTGAGGATGAGGCGGGGTGGAGGATGAGCAAGAAAAGGGATGGGGGAGGGAGTTGAAAAAGGCCAGAGAAGTAGAAAAGGACTGTAGGAAGAGGAAGAGGAAGAAGAGGAAGAAGAAGAAGAAGAAGAAAAGCTAGCCCGGTGCCTGGCACGCCGGCTC
Source organism: Gadus macrocephalus (assembly GCF_031168955.1). NCBI lineage: Eukaryota > Metazoa > Chordata > Actinopteri > Gadiformes > Gadidae > Gadus > Gadus macrocephalus. The sequence goes on from NC_082386.1 coordinate 11,836,150, forward strand.
CGAAATACGAACAGGCTCCACAATTAGGGAAGTCAGGCAGTACGGCCCTTTTCCGCCATTGTGTGGAGTGGCTTAGAGTCCTCCTCATCAGCCTATCAGCTAACTGACAGGCAGAGAGCTGCTCTATTCAGCACCGCAGATACAAGCTGCAGGCCAAGCGGCTGCCAGGTCCCTTATGACCCCACAATCCCTTGCCGGTGACAGCTTCAAGCTCCATAGCAAATTAGGCGCGCTCACATTACAATCGCAGAAGACAGATTCCATTAACGGTATCTGAAATTGAGTAGAGAGCAGGCCCGTTATCAGACCTGACTCATAAGCACCGCCATTAATCACGAGGCATGATACCATTTATACATTTCCAGCTCTCTGCCTGCCGCTGTGATAGTCAGCCACAAAGGCCTGATGAGACTTGGGCGAGGGGAACAATGGCGCTTTCTGAGGAAAGAGCGGTAAATCAGAAAAAAATGGGGAGTGAGAGCAAGAAGGGGAGAGAGAGAAAAAAAAAATGCACACACTCGCACGCCGACGACTTTCCCTTTTTTTCCCCTCTTTCTTTTCATGCTCATTTTTCCCACTGTTCGTTTGGTCTCGTGGTAAGGGTACGCATAAGCGCAAGTGTGCGGCAGTGTGTGCGTCTGTGTGTGTGTGTGCGAGTATGAATGGGAGGGGGAGAGAGCGGGAGAGGAAGCAGCGCGGAGGAGACGGTCTTAATAAGAGATAAGGGATGTCTCTCTCGCTGCACGGTTCCAGGAATTAGTTGCAACTTGAAGAGGAGAGATGGAGAAAGGTGGGACAGGGGAGGGTGGGGGGGTTGGGGGTGTGATGACTTTTGTTGAGGTGCTGGGTGGGACTCCCTGCACTCCCACCCCCCTAATTCTACCCCCCTGCTTGACAATTAACTCTCCCCAGCTCATGTGCTCAGCAGGGGGCAGGTTCTGGGTGATGAGCACTAGTGGGGGTCTACGGACCGGGACATTATGCAAACTCTGCCCAGGCTCACCCAGAGACTTTCCAATGCAAGGTGTGTCCGTCTCTGTCACTCTCTTTCAACACACACACACACACACACACACACACACACACACACACACACACACACACACACACACACACACACACACACACACACACACACACACACACACACACACACAGAGCAATTAATCACATTTTAATTGTGAATTCGATTTTTGGGTCGAACGATTTCCAAAATAGTTGAGTTGAAATGTTTTTTTTTTTCCATGTTTTTTTTTTACCTATTTATACATTATTTTCCATTTGAACATTGTGCATTTTTTTTCGAAGCTCAGTTAAAAAGTGTCATGTTTTCGAACTCAAAAATAATCATTTGAATAATCCTGATTTCAATATTGACCAAAATAATCCTGATTATGATTTTTCCATAATCTAGCAGCCCTAACACACACACACACACACACACACACACACACACACACACACACACACACACACACACACACACACACACACACACACACACACACACACACACACACACACACACACACACACACACACACACACACACACAAAACCATGCCCACCTCGGTTGGGGCGTGTCAAATTTTTTAAGTGATCTGTCTACAAGCAGCAGTGTGAATGACCCGTCTATGTCCCTGGAACTACCTGGGTCTAAGCCAGGCCTGTCAGTCTCCCAGGCTCGTTGGCTCTCCAGGGGCCCATAGATAAAGCAGCAGAGACTCTGACACGAGCGCGGACCGTGTTTGCATCTTATCAGGGCTCGTTGCGGGGCAGTGAATGCTATAGTGGTGTACGGTGGACAATGGCTGCCTGAAACGACACACTGCGCCGTCCAGACAATTCAATAGTACACAGTGCCACCCCTCCAGCGGTAATAAATCAGTTAATCAGGTTATACTACCCGATTAAGAGACCAACGTTGAGTAAATAATACCATCAGTGTTTGCCTGTCTTTATATTTGGAAAGTAAAATATCTTGCTGAGGAATAAAAAAAATTGAATTTCTATTTTTAGTGACGTACATATAGGATACTGCTGTGTTTCCTGGGCTGGGAACTCTGCTGAAATGCTCATAACATAAAAAGGCTCAGAACGGAGAAAAAAACAGGAAGAGAAGGAAAAAGAAAGGAAAAGCATCTAACAGAGGAGCTGAAAGGAAAAGGGGGACCAATAAAAGAGAATGATACAGCGGGCTACATTTCCTCTTCAGGGGCGCCCCCGCTTTGAAGTGTCTGCACGGGTCCCGTCTCATTTACCCCTGCCCATCTACCAGCGTCCTGCCAGCGCGACGAGCGCGTGCCCTCTGCACTAAATATCCCACCCGACACCCCCCTGTATGAGCACTATGCGGTGAAGAATGAGGCTTTACGACGAGGCCGACCGGGACGCCCCCGGCCACACGCCCCCCCCCCCCCCCCCCCAAAGGGAAGCGGGCGGAGCCAAGGGCGGAGCCACGTCCTCGCCGCCACCGCGGATCAGCCCGCCGTTGTTCCACGGCCGAGCGGACGTTTTTTTATGGGCAGGCGGGAAACCGGGCCTGGAAAGGAATCACACATTCCTGAAGAGGTTGGGGGCCCTCGGAGGAGGCGGTGGCGCCGGGCTGGGGGCCGGGCTGGGGGCCGGGCTGGGGGCCGGGCTGGGGGCCGGGCTGGGGGCCGGGCCGGGAGGCTTAGGGTTCCAGCTGGCCCGGGCGTACGCCCCAGGGTGTTGGTTTGGCCGGGGCCACGGACGACGAGGATTCAAACACTACAATCACATGACGGGGGTAAGTGCTCTGTGGCAGAGCATCCAGCATCCAGAGCCAGGCGCGGGGGGGGCGGGGGCGGCAGCACGCAGACATAAAGCCCGTTCTGACATAACGCTGATACTGTATCTGACACCAGAAAACAACTCCCAAGATACCCTCCATCCTTATGCGACATTCAAAAGGGCACACATTTCATCTTGGATGTGCCGGGCGCCAAGTCTCGGCTGGGGACGACATGAACTACTGCGCTTCCCTGGCCTTGACTCTGCCTCCAAGCAGAGCGGGAAGCTGACATGTATAGATGCAGAGGGTTCAGAAGGGCCCAAACTCTGCTGCGGCTGCTGCTCAGACCCCCCCCCCCCCCCCCCCCACCATCACCCCTCTCCACCCAGAAGAGTGAACGCAAAATTAATCACCACAATCCTTCTCAAACAATAAGGCCCCTGACACAACAATTTCTCCCAGAATGCCATCTTAATCTCTGCCCCAACAAACATGCAAAAAATAAAAATCACAGGAGCAAAAAAATATAAAAAAATGCAAAACGATTGCTAAAGCAAATTGCTTGAACGATTCACAGAATGCCCATTTTCATTGCCGCCTTTTCAACAAAGTCATTAGGCACACGCCATAAATGTTGCTTGTATAGATTCCATTAACTAATTCCGGGTGAATTGTAATTGCCGAGTCTGATCTGTCTCCATGCTCGCTGCCTTATTAGGACTGCCTGTGGTGGCGGAGGAATGGGATATTGACGTCCGACGACGGCACAATCTCAGGCCCACGGGCGGAAGGGAATATTAAACTGTGGTTGAATTCTGCAGACTATCCAGCCCTCCCTCTCCTTCCCCATCCCACAGCCCAGTAATGAGGACAGAACATCTTCATTAGACATCTGTTTAACTGCGTTTCAGCAGCAGTCCTGAGGGGACATTTGGTCATGCTGGGGTTGGATCGGGGTAAGGGAAGGAGGGGGGGACTGCAGTGAAAGCACTATTAGGAGGTCCGCAAACCTCGGGCTAAACCATTTGATACATATGAACGAATGTGCGATTTGGGTTCAACCAATACAGTCCATCAAACCTTAATTAAGGTTCGAATCAGGATGGTCCATTTCAACAACCATCCCTATTAACAGGGTTTCACATGCGTCATGCTTTTTAAAAAAGAATCGAAAAAAACAAGTCCCTTTACATGCTTTTCATAACGGGATCTTTGTACTGGGAGTTTCCTCCGATACCAACACCCTGTTGGCCCGGGACCAGTACCGCGCGCCTCTTATAGAGTCTTATAAATAACCGTGTTCTAAAGACGACCCGACGGCCCACAGGTAACTTTCCAGAAACCTCCAGGACCATATGGTGGAGGCCCATATAAGGAGCTGGGGCCGCGGTACAGGCCGCCCCCCAGTCCACTGAGGCATCATCTGTGCCCCTCGGGCTGGCCCTTGGCAGGTGAGCCCTGCGCAGGTGTGCGTCCACGGAGGCTGAGCGGGGCGGGGTGGAAGCGGAGCGTTTGTGTGTGTCTAAGCTACACAGTTATGTAATCGTGCAATCGCGCAAAAAAGTGTGGAAAGTGCTGACGACGGAGATGCGGCGGGCCTGCGTTGTGCGTGGCTCGACGGCTGTCAACTAGCTGCCGTGTCTGTTGGTGGTTTCTTTGGATAAGCCTGGGAACGGGGGAGAGAGATTCCTCTCAGGTAGCACAGATTCGGAGCAGCTTTAGCAGATAAACGGTGAGACGAGAGAGCACGGAATAGTCGGCTGTCTGGATAATCCCTCTGTGATAGGAGCACGCGTTCATATTCCTCTATAGACTGCAGGCGTTCAGGTCCCTGGGATTCTAGGGGGCAAACGCTCCTCCTGCAAAGCTTCCAGCGCAATCGATAGAAATTATAATCATGTCGGTCACCATCCTCAAAGGCTTGTCAGGCACCGGTGTGAAAACATAACGAGACATCCAATTTGGCCATCAAACCATGTGATCAAGCCAAGAGGACTGTAACTGACAAATCAAAGGGAGGCTAAGTGCTACATATAAACTTATGCAAGAGTGAAGTGGCTTCCAAGCCTATCAACTTACATTCCCCCACATTAAACACGGCAATCTGGCCGACTAATTTAAATTGATACATCAAAGGCTTGCAATGTTGGGTATATTCCAGATGAATTTTCAAGGTCTGACAATTTACCATTTGAGAAGAACTGCCAACAAGTACCCATTTTAACTTCAATGTAATTCATCATCTGAAAAAAATGTTTCACTCAGAAAAAAATAATCAAGTTTAGTTTTCAGAAGAGGCACTCTGCCAATTAGGAGGTCTGGTTTGGCCTGAACTGGGCAAAAAAGGAAACAAGGGAGGGCATTTTATTCCGTACAAAATAATTAAAAACATAAAAAAAAAACATCTAAAAAAGGACAAAGGAAGTACGAAGGGTCATCTAGTCTTGGCATTTCGTCAGAGGAGCGGCCTGGCCCGGGTTAACCTTCATCAGGCTGTGGCTGTGTCCATTTTCTACTCGCCCACTAATAGCTTGTGGAGCCCTCAATTACCTCCATGGCTGTGGCAGGAAGCAGGTCCTCATTGGTTCAGGACCTGTCCCCTCACCAGCCATCATCACCCCCCCCCCCCCCCCAGACCACACTGGACTGCTGATCTTTGGTGACAGACCTTAACTCTTACCAGAACCAGTGCAGATAACGAATAAAGCCGGTTATGGTGATTTTTACAAATTGAAAACCATAGATTACACGTTCATACTTAAGAGCTTAGAGTGTGTGTGTTTTTTCTGTCTGAGTCCTCCATGTCCGTCAGCCCCATTGGGTCAGAAGGGGTCCTCATAATGACTTTTCACTTAACTCAAATCCAAAATTGGAACAAAATCCTTGGGGATTACCAAACAGGGCTGCATTAAAAACGCACTGGGACTGGCCAAACCAGATGGATGCTCTCTGGCCACATTGAAACGTCTGGCCATCGAGTTTTACACCAAAGGCAACGGGTGGCTGAGTGTGTTGGGCTGCGCAGTGTGTCCCTCTTCCGGACGTCTACGGCCACGTACGCCCCCTCCCCCCCCCCCGTCGCTAACTTCACTGTAGAGGACGCTACTCTGACGCAGGTCTCAGGAGTCATGCGTGTGCTGCCAGTTCCCTTGCAGGAGCAGTGATGCAGGGTGCGGCTCTAGGGCTGCTGCAGTCCGGGCGGAGGGCCAGGCCCCAGGGAAGCACCTCCTCTCCAGTCTATCACGGGCTCCAGACCCGGCACCCTGAAGCACCTCCTCTCCAGCCCTCCCCGGGCTGCAGACCCTGAACGACTCCAGCCCACCTGCCCACCACCCATCAGCTGACACACAAGGAACAGCCACCGGGCCGGCCAACGTGCGCCATTACATCAAAACAAACAAAGCCCTTCTTCTCCCGAGTGCATAACCCGAACCGCAAGGCTTGTATTCACCCGTTGGTAAACAACGTTACACTTCCGACCTGATGGGAGTGTAAATTAAAATAAATAACTGATGTCATGACTGAGGAGTGCACACTGGGCATTAACAGATATACTTATTACAAAATGTAAATTCCCCGCGCTAAGCCGTATGAGATAAAAGGCACAAAAGGAGCGACTCTGCCCACATGCCTCTTACGTGATGCGGTCGGCAGCAGGCAAAAATGGAGGGGAAAACAGGGGGGGGGGGGGAGGGAGAGAGAGAGCGAGAACTCTTCGACCCAGGAGGGAAGGAGAGGGAGGTTTGGTTGGGTGGGGAATTAGAAAAATCGTGCCATGTCAGGATTGAGTGCATGCTGTGCGGCTGGGGGGAGGGCGGGCGATGACGGAGAAAGGAGATAATTGCCGCACACACGCACACACACACACACACACACACACACACACACACACACACACACACACACACACACACACACACACACACACACACACACACACACACACACACACACACACACACACGCTGAAGGGTAAACAGTCCGGGCACACTGGTACAGAGAAGGGGGGCTTGACGGAGCTCGGTCCCTGAATACTGAACAGAGGATCAGGGCTGTGACTGGCCTTCACTCAGCACCACCCAAACCCCATCTTCTCTTCCAGACAATGGCACACCTCCGTCAAAACCACTCGTGTGGTATTTTCTTAAGGAAGACTGCCCGTTTACAGATTCAATAGTTCCAATAACCTCTCAGGCATACTAAATCTAAAAATTCCTCGAATCCAAGTCTGTGTCAACAAGTCGCGACATCCTACGTAAGGAATACACCACAACGCTGCAAAGCAACCTATGCGTCGCCCCCCCTCCCGTTAGGATACACTATGTTCCGAACAGAGGGACCCCCGCAGAGTGTTATATTCTGCATATACGCCACAGTTGAGAACGGTCATTTGTAGCACAGTGTGTTTGCGTTGTCCAAATGTGGTGGATGGTTTGAGCGTTGTTGTTAGTATTGGTGTCTGAACACGCACATGCACTGATAGTCGCACACGCACCCACTGAGACACAAGAAGCGCCACAAAATGTATCATTGACTATTGTTTTAATAGTTTGATGTTGGGTCACTTTTCTTGTGGGTGAGATTTCGGGCACAGCTTCCAACTTTTATGCCTTTTCAATAAATGTACACTATTTATGTTCTGCCAGGCTTGCCATCATTTTTGTTTTTAGTTTGCCTTCCGGTGACCTCCCCACTCTCAAGGCAGAGTGAGACTGTTGGATTGGTTGTGCATCGACCCGGAACTGTCCGAGGTAAAGGTGTCCGGTGATTGATACAGAATGCACAACCCTGGAACGGAATTGACCAATCAGAACCAAGCTGTGGTATAAACAAACAAAAAGAGCCCGCCTTACCTGCAGACGGTGAAACAGAGTGCCCCGCTGGCCAGGGCCCCCAGGAGCCCGCACATCAGGCTGACACTGTGGGCCGGGGAGAGGGAGGGCAACAGCCCCATGGCCAGGCGGGCCAGTAGGGTGAAGGTGGGGTAGCCCGGAGGGTGGGCCACCTGCAGACACAAACGGCCAGACCAACGTTAGCCCTAGAGATTTAATCATTATTTTCCCGATACAATTCAGATTTCTGAACTTGATTATCGGCCGATGCCGAGTATATACCGATACAGCATCTAGTATTATAACTATACTAATAGCCCTTGTTCTGATTGAAGGGTTCTCTTACGATGACAGCAATGTATAGATGTTTCACTTACTGTCGAAAACTTTTCTTTTCTGAACTAGATCATTTATATATATATAATATATAATGATGACACTGTGCTCTTTCTGTCCGACTCTAACCCTGATACCATAAATTCCAAACTGTCATCTGATCTTCAATCTTTGCATAAGTGGTTAAATGACAATCACTTAACCATTAATGTTACAAAAACTAAATGCATGTATTTCCACTCATCCAGAAAGCATCTGTCCTTTACCAGTCCCATCATCTTTTCAAATCAAAATCTTGTCATCGCCAAAGTATCTGGTGTGTTACTTGACTCACGCCTCACTTACCGTGAACACACCTCCAAGTTAACTAAAAAGTTAAATCAGAAACTATATGTATATATCAAGATTAGACGATACTTGTCCTCTAATGTTTCCAAAACCTACATGCATGCGATTGTATTCTCAACCATTTCCTACTGTTTACCAATATGGTCTCTCACCACCAAGGAAGTTACTGAACCCATCGCACGGCTATACAACCGAGCTTTAAAGATCCACAGCAATCTTCCAAAATGGACACACCACTGCACTGCACTTACTAAATCACACGCTCTGTCCTTTCAAAATTGTATTTACAGTCATGCTATCACATTTTATTTTCTACTCCAACACAGCACCTCACAAACACTCATCTCCTTCTTACCAACACATAACATGCCCCAAGTGCGAGTCACTAGATCTGTCTCCATGGCCCTCCACCCAGGGCCCGCATACAATAACGGCTATGGGCAGAGGTCCTTCATCCATACTTTCACCAAAGTCTGGAATGGCATTCCCCATCACATTAGAGTATTACAATCCATCACACAGTTCAAAAAAGCTTATAAACTGTTACTCCTCACCACATACACTTGCGAACACTGACTTATATAGATCATTGTCTGAGCTCAGTCTGCTGTCTATATGATTGTCCTACTGATGTCTGACGTGCTATGTCCGTTATGTGTTGCATGTAAATGTGACGTGTGATGTGCCTTGTCCCTGTTACATGTAATATGTGCTGCAGAACAGGAACCTGCTGGAAATCAGCTATTTTACTGAGACAGGCCCGTTTTAAATTGTAACTTTGTTCCTTTTAATACTTTCCTGTATAATAAATAAAAGAAAAAAGAGAGAATAATCTATAATTATATATTTGCATTCTTGTATTTCAGCGTATTTATTGGTAGCTTGAACGAACGTAGGTCGGAGATAACGCGTTTCCCATTCCGACTTTCGACCTCCGACCATTAACTAACACAGGATAATGTTCTTTGCCCGTGTAGTAAATGAGATACTCATGTGATGGTATCGGATCGGCGCATAGACTTGTGTACTCGCCGATACCCGATACTTCCCGATGCTGGTATCGGTATCAGAACAACTCTAGTTAGCCCTGAAGCTAAACCAGGAGAGCGGTCCATTACAGCCTAGATGCTAACATGGCACGACGGCCTTTCACTGAACTGCAGCTGAACTATGGGAGAATACAAAACCATGGACCGTGAATGGATGATGGGCAAGGACACGGAGGCGAGACAAAAGAGACCATAAATAAAAGGACCGCCCATTTGCATTCGACCCGCTCTGTCCTCGCTGCTGGGTCTGAGAAAATATTGACATTGTTGGTTATAGTGATATCGAAACAACATTAAACTAAATCAATAAAGGTTCCATCTCATCAGATTATCCTAGATGAACTAATGTTATTAAATATTATCAATTCATTATAGATTCAGTGTCTACAACTATTTGATCAGTGGACCGGTGGGTTGTACTGAGGCAGTGATGGAGTGCCAGGCACGGCCGGCAGGAACAGAGTTCTGATTAGCTCCGCTGCTGCCCGGGAAGCCTCCCTCTGCACCACCACCTCTCCACCACTTCTTCCTGCAGCTACTCCTCCTCCTCTACCTACACTTCCCCCTATTCCTCTTCAACCACCTCCACTACTACCTCCTCCACCTCTATCAAACCCTCCTCCTCCTCCTCCTCTGCCGTCACCACCTGCTCCTCCTCCTCCTCCTCCACCTCCACCTCCTCCACCTCCTGCTTCTCCTCCTCCTCACCCTCCACCTCCTCCTCCTCCTCCTCCTCCTCCTCCTCCTCCACCATCTCCTACTTCTCCTTCACCACCTCCTCCAACTCCTACTTCTGCACAACCACCACTACCACAACCATCGCCTCCTTTTCTTCCCAAGGACAGAAGCTGTCCCGGGAGTGGCGTCACGGCGTAGCGTGGCTCGCGGAACGCTGCAGCTCGGTGCGCCTGGGGGAACCCGGCAATCACAGCAATTAGCGGCTAAGTCTCCTCCAGCCTGATAAGGGCTCAGTCATTAAACACAGACTCATTCCCTGGCACTGATAACATGAGCCAGCCAGAGAGGGGCCAGCTCTTCAAACTGAGACTGCCGTGCTGAGATGTGTGCAAGAGGGAAGGAGTGAGAGAAGAAGGGAGAGCCAGCGAGAGAGAGAGCGTGACTGTGCCACCAGTCACCATGGACACCACCAACACACCCTCGCTGTTATTACCCGTGAAACTCCCAGACGAAACCAATCCCAACACCGTCGGGCAGAAAAGAATGGGCAGGTGTAGGAGAGAACAGGAGCCACAGGAGACCCCCCTCAGTGAACCAGATGGTCAGATTAGGTGAGGTTGGGTTGGTAGCACCTCATGGCGGAAAAAATAAAAAAATCTAGGGGACCACTGAGGCCTGGCGCCACTCCGCTAAGGACAACTGAGGGCACAACGGCAGCGGGGGGGGGGGGGGGGGGGGGGGGGGATGAGTACCGGGGAGCTCAGGGGAGCAGAGCGGAGGGCCGCGGCCCGGCGACCGAGGGAGGGCCCCGGAGCCCTGGGGGGGCTGACAGGCAGACAGGCCACACGGACTGCGGCACTAACGCAGGATTACTGGCATAGTGACACCGACACAGCCTCCCTAAAAGGATCACAGCGCCGTAATAAACTTTATTAAATAATAAAACTTATTATAACTGTTAACCCGATTTAGTTCATTCTTCGCAGCTTACACACACACACACAAAAAGAGGGGTGGATATAATAAGCCTTATACCGTACATAAGGCAAATCCTACAAAAGCCATCGCCTTACCATTGACTTTAATTGGATTTGAAAAACGGGTTGCAAATTATAGCATTCTCTACTTGTAACTTAGTAAAATAAGTGTATAGAAAGGGAGGAAAAACCTGTGGACTAAAAGTACAATTAATCTGCTTTCTGCCCATGCTTAATTAAACTTCCTTAATGCGTATGGAGTTAATGAGTGATTTGATTAAACAATACAGCTAATGCTTACCCCCAGTTCACAGGCAGCGGTGATCAGCTCTCCTGTGGAAGGGAAAAGGGGAGGAAATTAATGTAAACCTTATAATTATTATTAAGAGGCAAGTCTGTTGCTGAAGTTTTCCCAAATCAAATACTTGCACTGGGGTTTTGCATTAATTTGCCGGGATCAAAACCTGCAAATCTTCCCAGTGTGATATTTCCTAAGCGCCACGCTCATTTCCCTTCATCTCCCGTCTCTCCTCTGATAGCTCGCTCCCGTCATCACACACACACACGCACACACACACGCACACGCACACGCACACACACACACACACAGAGAAAGAGGTAAACAATAGCTACCGATGGCTACAGGCTAATTTGGGAAAATAATTACATGACCAACTGATTGCATGCGTAAAAGGAAGAGGCCATTTTGAGGTGGTGTGAATATGGCTGGGCGAGGGACCAATTGTTCCAAATTACACTCAGACAGTTTAAATGTAACTGATTTCTCACTCTATGTTTGCACATCCCACTCATGAAATTCAGTTAGTGAGACTCATTATTGTTGTTGTTTATTCAAGCCAGCGACCTCTACTGGTATCTGGAAGATTGGCTGAACACGTTTTTCAAAACATTCAACATTTAAAGCCATTCAAATGGTGGCCATGCCCCAATAAACAGCGACACATTAATGGAAGAGAAAAAATAAATGAAGACATTGTCATTCTTTAGTCAGTATTGATACGTTTATGTTCCAGGGAGTACATAAACAATAAAACCCTCATGAATCAGAAGACGATTATTTATATATTACACGGACAAAGATTTGACTTTTAACGCATTGCTGCTAATGATGCAAAACTGAAGTCGCAAAATACACAGAACACAGCATCCTAGGATGCCCCACTTATTTCCTGCAGCCTTGCCGATACAGGGAATTACGCTGCCTGCATGAGGAGCCCCAGCCTTATCACTCAAATGGACCATGAAGCCAGAATTCCTCCACCTGCACAGCATCAATGTTTTCAAAGCTTCATTTCACTTGGCACAGGCCGGCAGCTACCTGCCATCGCTCTACCCCTCCATCCCGTCTCCTCATTCTCCTCTTCTCCCCCGTTCTGCATTTCGTTCATTTTTAACAGTAGCAGAACACTTTTTTCGTTTTTGCAGCAAAACCAGCAAACTAATACTGGCCAAAACCTCCGCCTCAGTGCCACAGAGATGCAGCTTTGCATCCCTCCCCCATTTTACTAAAAAGGGAGAATATCGAGTCGACGGGGTAGCGGTGCTGGCGCCAACAGCCTTTGTGATAGTGGAGCACGGGCACCCACACCAGTTCTCCCATAATCCCCCCCCCAACCATTTCCACACTCCACATTCCTAGACAACAGCGTTCCCGCGGGGGCTGCGCTATAGCCCTCCGGGGCACATCGCACCTAAAGAGATTAGGACTCAGAGACGGAGACCTGGAGGAAAGGGAAGGGTGTTCAGCTGGCACCATCAGAGCGGGCATCCTGCACCGTCCCTAAACACTGTGGCGAAGGGGCTGGCCGGGGCCTGTGCCTCGCTAGGCTGCCACACAACCAGCAGGGCTACTCAGCTTTCTATCCCGCGACGCTCTCCTCTGCCTGCACCATATCGGCTCGAGCTTTTCACATGCATTCATTCTGCTAAATGTGCATTTACCCAGTGTGCAGCTTTTTAAGCCGAGGCAGGACATCAGAGCGCCGCCGCCGTACACCCAGGCCCGTGTTTACAAGTTAAAAGTGACTTCCGGAGCTATCATTTCTTAACAGCGTTTGTGTTACATTACACAGTGTTACAATATACACCAGTGGCTGTATAGGTGAAAAAATGATTTATTCATGTCATTAGTGTGTAATACATACATAGTAACCGTAGTGAATGGCGAATTGGACATGAGCTACAATCCCAAATGTTCCAATTTGAATTTAAACTCATACCCCTCAATGACTTCATGCTCTCATTAGTTATGGATGCATAGAACAAGCTGTTCAGTATGGTATTAATGCAGATTGATGAAAGTAGCAAAGCATTTAATATCCATTGATGCTACTGGAGTGCAATAGCATAGACATGGTGGAGAAAAGTGCATTATTTTTTTTAAATGATGCAGGAAAATAGACAATGCAAAACACATCAGTGCATCACCTTTATGGACCCGATTCTCTACTATTGCAAGTCTGATATTATGGATACAAACTTAATTTTCTACCTTCTTCTGAACGCTTCTAAATTCAACTTTTTGGAATGATGAACGATGCAGGTAAAATATAATTCGCTGCAGTCATTACAGAATAAAGTCACAAATGTATTATCAACTTCCAATTTACATAGAATGCATAGACAATAAGGTTGTTTGGAAATTGTAGGTTCCCATTAGGTAGCTAAATTATTCTCTAATCTGAAGGCACAAATCTATGAATGTTTAACAATCATGTTCTTCCTATACACACACACACACACACACACACACACACACACACACACACACACACACACACACATAGAAGTAAGAGACACCAATAAGAGACAACAATTAGAGACACCTATAAGAGACAACAATAAGAGACACCTTTAAGAGACACCAATAAGTGACACTATTAAGTGACCCCAATAAGAGACACCAGGAACACCGAAAGCACCTGTATAATTAAGCCATGTGATTGGCTGAGCGGCAGCAACAACAAAGGTACAGGGAGACAGACAGTGGTCTGCCCCATCGGTGTACATCAAGTCCGCTCCAGTCCCGGTACCAACCTGAGTCCCCTCCAGGTACTGTTCTCTGCACAGTAGGAACATAGAGTGCGGCGACACAAGCGACGGTTACGGCCGTCAGCGTCCAGGTCCCTCGGTCCTCCACAACCACTGACATTTTAGCTCAAAATGGCTAGCTAATTCCCGTCACCTCCGATGAAAGGCAAGCGGGTGGCAGTGAATGGGAATCTTTAAAATAGCCGTTTTCTGGTGACTAACTCGAATCTATTCCCATAACGTATGGTCAAACTCTAGTTAGTTTATATTTTTCGCGGTTTTGTGTTTAAGTGAAACGCATTGGCTTCCAGGAAGTGTATGACATAATAGAGAACCCGGATTGGTTAAACACGAAGTCTCGCGATACATTGTGTAGCGGCGCTCAGGTCAATGCAGAGACATTTACAGAGCGCTCTAATTTTAGCATCCTGATATTGTCTTGACAATTTTCTTTAATCCTTTACGCTTTATTCGTTTCTAATATATATAATTTTAGAAAGTTGACGTATATTTAAATGGATATTACTGAAGAAATAAAATGTAAGGCGATAGGATGTACCGAAACCACAATAAAGTCAACGAAAGAAGTAACATGCACGTCTGTTTCGATTGCGAATACAGAACGGATTAACCGGGAATGTCATCATAACGCACATATTTTATTATATTTACCTCTTGCATGCATCATTTGTATTGCCTTAATGTCTTAATAGGAGAATACTGGAAAAACAAGAGGAAAGGGAATTAATCTATAACGCATTCTAATAACCATAAACAACACAAACTGGATTGGTTCGCCTAGCCTAGACCAATCTGAAACTGAAACTGAAACTATCAGTGAGATTTCTTATTCCAATGTTTATGTTTTGAGGTTTTTTTGCTGCTGTTGTTGTTGTTCATTCCAAATAAATAAGCTAAAAGAGACCAAAACCATCTCCGGATAATGTGTTATCTAGAGTGAGAAGTGGTGGAATACATGCATATGCCTGTGCGTCGGCTCTTCTCCGCCTAGTGTCCATCCCTGGTATTTCACTTAACTTCACTCCATTGTACTTGGTTATGTGGGTTACGGGTAGTTGGTCCTTAATGCGTTTGACTTGCTTCACAGCTCAAGCAAAGCCATATCACAGTGAGTGGATGAAGTCTAACGTGTATTTTCACTGGATTCACTCGACTATGTAAGAATTATAGCCGAGGGATGCACAATGCATTTAACCAGTGTTTGCGGTGCAGAGGGGGTAGTGTTGACAAACCAGGTAAACCAAAATTCAAACATAGATGCCCGCCTTATTCCATTACAGCCAAACAGAAACATGCTGCAGTCACCTTAGCTTATTTTTTAAATAAACAAAGGTAAATAATTCTTTATGAATTAGATTTCTTCCGAAAAATTGATTGACGTCTTTGAATCATTATTGATGGAGGACTTATAAGTCAATATCACTTCAGTAATGTATACAAATTGTACTAATCTCTAATAAATCACTGAAACAGATGAAATGCAATTGAACCGCTGTCATTGTAATATTGTGAGCCTAATTGTGAATATACCTGCTCATACAGGCATGCTCTAGAGGGGCAACCCAGGGGTCCAAGGGACACGAGATACAGGCTCCACTTAATGTCTCACAGGTGTCCGTAGTCAGGGGTTGAAGGGTGGCAGTAATGAAGAAAGTGCCCCCATTGAACTGATAATAATCCCGGCCTAGCATAAAGGAGTGTGATCCCTCAGTAAATTGAGCCCTTGGAGAGGTAGAGTGGTGTCAGCACCTTGCCTCCTCCCAGAAGGCTGCTCTCTAATCCCCCCCACCATCCACCCACTCTCACCGCCACCACCACCACCGCCACCATCACCACCATCACCACCACCACCTACTTTGACTCTCTCTCAACGTTGAGAAACGCACACACACACACACACACACACACCCACACACATATACACACAGGCACATGCACATGCACACACACACACACACACACACACACACACACACACACACACACACACACACACACACACACACACACACACACACACACACACAACTCAGTTGTACTCCATACGGCTCAGCCATGCTGTGATGTCACTGTGACGTCACCGTGATGTCACCTGTAATCCAAGTTTGGTTAATCTGCCGTGATTCAGTGGCAGGCAGGGGGGGGGGGGGGATTCATACGGTGGAAGATGGGGCTGGATTTCTTTTTAACCCACCACAAACCCAATGTTCATTAATATACAATCCCAGAAAGTCTTGTGCCTAAGTGCTGCACGGATGCATGCATTTACTGTTAAAAAAACAGACACTGAAATGTACTGCATTGGGTTGCATGTTGTAGCCTCAGGGCACGGGCAGATGGATCATTAGAGAGCAGAGTGGATCAACAAACAAACTATATCCTCCTCTCCTCAATATTCCCCAAGCAAATGCAGTCGTGGTTTCCTTTAATTATTGACAGGTTATCCAAACAGAGTAACCTACACGGGCAAGGCCCTGGTTCCATATGGCGTCGAGCTAACAGTAGTAATAGCAGTGGTGTTAAACACATTACAGTACAGCACGGCTGTGTGCCACGCTTCAGTGCAGCGGCGCTACTCGTCCATGCAGTCATGTGTGCCAGTGTGTGTGATTAGAGAGTTCTTATGTTTCGGCTCTGGGGATTTAGCATGTCTTATTAGGAAAATACGTTAATGGTGATCCGCGGGGGTCCGACGTAGCCGGATCCTCTTAATCATGCTTATTTCTCATTGTAGCTCACAAAACAAAGATTTGTATTCTTTGGCGGTGGGAAGGTGCAACATGGGGACAAAAGACGCACTGTTTCCCCTGATGTGCTCAGCCACTTGACGGAATGCGATCTATTCGATTTGGTATTTTGCTCACTTATCGTATCATATCTGTTTTTAATCTTACCTTAAGCATCCTTGAAATGAGGTGTAATCCAGTTAAGCCCCTTTGAATATGCTTCACAGCCACATTACAGCACTTTATCCCTTCCTAAACAGCCTCCATACCAACCCGCTGCCTACAGGCCAACACTGGCCCCCAGCAGGCAGACAGCACCTCACAAACCTAATATTCCTCTTGGTGTGTATCTAGAAGAAACATACGGGAGTTTGGATTATTCAACAGACGCGGTTCAGTTGAACTCCACTTGAGTGTGTCACTATGTGCTGACTTTAAAGTTTATTATTATGATATTAGTATAAAGCCATCAGTTGTATTTAGGGGCATTGCCAAATAATACAGGTTTCTACTTTGTGCCACCCAGTTCCTGGTCTCATCGGGCTCCAACCGGTTACATCAGGTCTCATTTGGTTCCATCTCGTTTCACCTGGTTCCACCTGATCTCATGCGGTTCCGTCCAATTTCACCTGGTTTCCACTTGGTTCCGCCCGGTTCCTGGTCTCATGTGGTTCCGTCCAGTTCCGCCCTGTTCCATCCGACTCCACCCGGTTCCGTCTGGTTTCTCCTGTCTGAGGACCGTCCATGTTGTTTAGAAGCAGCGGGCTGCTGGCAGTAGTCACTGTTAAACAGCCTATTTCCTAATGTGACATTAATCCAAAACATTTCTAGGAGATGTGAGCGGTGGTGGTGGGGTGGGGTTGGGGGGAGACTGTGATGGCGTCGGCGACTTTGTTGTTGTGCGGTGGTTGAATCTAGAATGGGGAGCGTGGCGCTAGCCATGCGGGAACGAATCCACTTAACTGAACTGATGAAGATTTAATTAGCAAGACTCTAGCAATTACTGCGTAATTAAAGTCATTTGTCCCCCTTGTTTGGATCAGTGGGCTGTGCGGCATCACATACGGGCTTGCTGGGAGCAGCAAGGAGAAGGGCAGGTTCCGGGGAAGGTTCACCTGCTTCTGGGGCCCTATTCTGTTGTTTTGGTTTGAATGTTTCCGAAGGAAAATAAATATATGTTCAAGAGACACAATTTCGTCTGTTTATTTGCATGTTATTTGACAAGTCATTTGTTATTCATTGAGAAAGTAATAAGATGAGTAGGCTGAGCAGAAACTGTCATCGAGAGCCACACAAAATAGTAAATAGGCACTGATACAATCATAATCCTTTTCAAACTGCACGCCATACTGCCTGGCTTGTGTAATTGTGCTGGTGCAAAGCTGCTGTCAGCAGACGCGAAACAAGCAAAAAGTGTTTTTTTTGTTTGACATTTTGAAATAGTTTGCATTAAATTGGCCGGTTGGATTTCTCTTATCTCTCCTGCTGCATTTCCAAGGGCTTGACAAGCGAGGCGCCGTGAAACCAGGTGGACACCGCTTAGACCTGGTGCTGTGGTTGTTGTTGTTTATGTGAATACTTTGTAAGGGCTTTTTCTTCCATCGTGTCCCTAGCATTTGTCTCTATTTTGTAAGACGCTGACCCTCCTCACAGAGGACCTGAAAGGAGATGTGCCCTGCTCAGATTTCTGTTTCAATGCAAAGTTAAGGAGGGGTTTTACGAAAACAAACTTATAGTAAAGGCAGAGACTTCTGAGGGACTGTTTTTTCCCTCTTGAGATTTGTCTTCCATATGTCGAGTGTCAACACACATTAACTGCTGACTGGCTTTTGATGAAACCAAAAAACGGAGTGGTTTCTCTGGCCATCAAAACTAAAAGGACAGTTTAGTATATCTTTCCGTTTCCTTTTCCCATTATTCTTTCCATTTGCATGTAGCTTTGATCTCCCTGGATGGGTCTTGTGTTGGCATCCAGTCTGCGGCTGTCATGAGCCTGAAAATCGCACACTCGTCTGTTTTTTTTCCCTCCCCTTCCTCTCTCTCCTGCTCGTTTGCAGCACGGCCTTGATGAATGTCAGACAGAGAAGCTTCAACAATGTGGCAGTAAACCCCTCACAGAAACCAAAGCGGCGCTGGAACTGACAGAAAGCTTGTTTTGTAAGTTAACGGTTGCGAATGAGAACTTGCCCAGCATCCAATGGTTGGCATATAAAGTGAACATGTGTGCTATTAGAACTCAAGTTACCATCATTACAGCTGATTATTCGCTGATTGATGGCCCCATCATTGGGTCATCATTGGTTGTCGGTTGTTCCAACATATCGCGTCGGTCACTTCTTCGTTCTTCCTCATTTCAGCGGGCTGGCTCCGGGGGGCCAGGAAAACGTGTGTGTTTTAGAATTTGACATTTTGCATCCCCATGCCCTGCTTAGGAACGCAGAGCCAACCAGCAATCACCAAATTAGCATGCTGTCACCTTCAGTGTCTCCTCTGTCATTCAGAAACACGGACTAATGTGCAGGCACATGAACCCATCTCCACGCACCGTAGAAATGTTAATTGGGAAGCGTAGCCCCCCGCTGCTCCTCCCCCCCCCCCCTCCGATGCCCGACTGTCATGTTAGTATTTAAATCCTTTTTATATGTCCTCAGTTTAGAGAAGCCTCATGAATGATAGAAACATCGCCGCCATAGATATTAAAACAAAGACTAAATGCATTGCACACATATGTGCCCATTTTGTGTTCATGTCTTTCATAGGGTAATTACTTTTTATAGATTAAATGTGGTTACAACCTTGTAATAGGATATCATGAAAAGAACGAGCGGGTTTTTAAAAAAAAACAGCGGCTTCAGATAGGCTACACAAGAAGGATCATGTTTAAGAAACAATGTTTTAGGTTATGGTTATTCAACAAAACCAGCGCCAATATATAAAGGCATATGCAGCAAAAAGAACTACACCAATAGGCTGCTCGAAAGCGAAAAGAGCAATTAAGCAAATTACATCTCCAAACTTTTGCAAAACTCTGCACTGACACTTAATTTGGCTCACTACAATAGTGTATTATTGTGAGTTCTTGCAACAAGGCTGATTGTGAGACATTTATGAGCATGTTAATTCAGTTAGGCTTAATTCAATTTGTGACAATGTGTCATTGAAGTCTTCCCAATTATGTCTGTTTTAGATTTTTTAACAACCGTGTTCGGTTTTATATATCGGCAGCTGGTGGTTGATAGCCCAAAGACCCTAACGAAGCGGGCCAATGTCTCCATTGATGATTAAATACTGCCCTCCTGTGGCCGAAGATCAAAACTACATCAACACACCATATAAAAGATAAATGTTGCTGATGCGGTACTGAATGAAAATGAGGTTGATAAGGCATACCATGTAGCCATCACTAAAATAGACATCAAGAGACTCCCTCCCTTATCTCAAACAAATGCTGTTCTAAAGAGTTATCAATATTTTAAAATAAAAATAGATTGGAAGTAACAATGATGAAATGTGTGTGCAACATGAGTGATTTAACAGCTGATTACTGTTCAACTACTAGACCCTAAATTCTCTTACAGAGTTGCCGTACAGAAAGCAGCCCTCTCATTGGACACTGGGAAATGTACTGCAAATCGCCCCTAACCTCGTTCCCACAGCTTCATCAATGGCAATTGCATTTCACCAACGGATCCGTGAAGGCGCCTTTAACTGATCATTCACACGTCAACAGACGTGATAATAACACAATCCACACGATACGCTTATTTTTTTTTTTCAAAAACAAAAACTTTATTCTTTGCAAGGTATGCATCGGGCTGTTCCATGACCCGTGTGCAGAGTCCCTGCACAGGAACCTTGCAGGTACACAGAACGAGCCCTGCGGTCTACTGAGGGCCCCACCCGTGTTTACCAAGGAGGAATGTTATTACTGCAGCTACGGCGCAGCTGTTAACGCTGGGTCGACAGCAACGGGCAGTGCTGTTTAGCTCAAGTGTTAGAAGGAGGAATGCTATACTTTCCCTCCTTGACCTGCATGCCTCGTGTTGAGACATAAAAAGGACATCTGGTGAACGCTCTGCAGGTATCAATCTGGGCAGAGGTCGCAACACACTGCGAGCCACGTTTCATGGGAAAGACAAAGGATGTATCTTTTCGTATTCTCAGCAGCCCACCTTTAAGATCATATCTTTTTTTATTGGTCTACATTTATAAGACCCATATGTGGAGGTTTTCTTCTTCAAAACATAGCTCTGCTAGTCCCGCGTTCGTTTCATCTCAGAATACCGTATTACGGTATTCTAGTCTATAAACTACTGGATCTCTGCATACGGGCACCGTACGACCGCTCTCCAGCTCCAATACATTTGCACTTTGGCCAACTTTGATTGCACACAGCAGGAGGTTAACATATTTGGTATTGGGTGAGCTGCTGCCAACGTCATCTTTAATCGGCTGAGCCGGCGAGTTCAACCATGCAGCCCTTTAACGTCAACGTGTCATCGTAGCAGCGTCTGGATGAAGGATCACGTTTACGCCCAATGCTCTGTATCCAACAAAGAGGTCGGAGCTTCTTAGCTTGGGGAGAACACACCGTTTCTAGGTTTTGGTATAATCTTTTGGTGCTGCTGAGATTTTGCTCCTTGAAATCGATCGCATAAAAAAAACCAATAAGGTAATTGGATGCCCCCCCTGGAGACTAAAGCTAGAGCAGGCGAGTGTTAGTGTTAGTGAGTCATGCCAAGAGAGGATGCATGTGCATTATCCATTCAAGATGGAGTCTTCATTCTGGGCGACATCAACAATGTGCATCTGTACAGTTGGGAGAGGGGTTTCATGACATACGGTAATAAAGCACTGTTGGTAAGATCGTTAATGTAATTGAATTACATTCATTGTCCAAACCACCAAAAGATAGATTTGGATTTTGTGATCGCTTTGTTTGGTGTTGGTTGGAGAAGTAAGGTCTGGAAAGTTTGGGTGGGTTTGGTGTTTGGATGTGTTGGTTTGGGTGGTGGTGGTAATGTGAGGTGGATGAATTTCGCTGGTTTTTTACTTTTTGGGGGCACTTGGATCCTAGAAACAGCCACAGGGGTTATAAGGTCAAAGGGCAGGGTTAGCAAGCTCCCACAGCAATAGACATACGTACATATATACACGCAAAACTTAGGCGAGAGAAAAATATATTAACATTTTCATTACAAAACAGTACAACGGCCTCAGTGTAGTAAAATATCTCTTCTGACTGACAAAAAAAAAAAAAAAAACATATGGAAGGAAACTCATTTGATTTACATGTCTGTAATCTATCAAAATCTAGCACTCCCTTTGCCAAAAGCAAGAGAGCTTTCCTCACCTTGAAAAAAAGCAAAATCGATTTCCGTAGTTGAACCGAATGTGAGGCACTGGAATATATCTCTGCCCTCCCAACAGAAGCGGCCTCATCTTTATTAAAAGCAGTCCGTTGCCTTCGCTGGATCAGGATCACCTCTCTAGGGGCCAGGGTCTGGATGTCATTAGGACCGCGGGAAAGTGCGGTCTCGACTGGCCCCCTTCCCAGCCAACAGTCCAGCTGTCTGGCTCCGTGTCTCCGGCCGCCACGGGGGTCCCCCCCTCCCGGACCCTCGTCCACACCTGCCTCTGTGTCATGTGCATGAGTCAGTTCTGTTAGAGCACAGGGTAAAACAGGGTTCACCTCCCATGACCCGACCGGAGCTCAGTCCACCATGGGCTCGGAGTAGAGGCGTGTCCACTTAACGCATTCAGGAGGTGAGGGGGTGTCTCTGATCTGCTGGGCCGAACCTCTCTGTAGGCCGGGGGGGAGCAAAGGAACCCAAAGGAGGCTCCGAAACCCCCCGTAGGGTCCGACCCACGGTCCATGAAGACCTTCAAAAACATCTCACTCCTTTCTAAAGTCTGGGTTTAAAATCTGTCGAATCAAAAAAATAACGGAACAAAATAAAGTAAATCCTAATGCAGTATAATAAGAACAGCTTCACAGCATGGTGCCACTCTGGGAGCATCTCGGTACCGACGGCCGGGGCCCTCGCGCTCAGTCGATGGGGCCCTGGAAGATGAGCTTGGCGCACCCCTGGGAGAGGCCCAGCTGGGTGGCGCAGAAGGGGCAGGCCGCGTGGAAGGCGTGCGTCCCGTGGGGCAGGGGGATCTCTGACCAGTACTTGACGGACTTCTCTGAGCACACGTGTCCACACGGCACGAAGGCGTGCGTGGGCGCGCCCGTGTCCACGTAGAAGGCGGGCTCGCAGCCCAGCCACAGCGGCACGTAGGGGCCCACCGCGCGGCACATGGGGCACTCACGCTGGGCGTTGGGCTCCTGCTCCGAGCGGTGGCCCCAGTTGTGGTAGCCGTGCACGTGGCCGCACGCCAGGTAGACCCAGGGCTGCTTCTCCTCCAGGGAGGAGAGGGCGCGGCTCCTCTGCATGCTGGGGAAGGCCAGCGTGTTGAGGCCCACGGGGCACTGGGGCCGCGCCGCATTGATCTCCTGCCGCAGGGCCTCCAGGTGCTTCTGCGTGGGCGTGTGGAAGAGGCCGTCGGCCGTGCGCCACAGCAGGGTGGCCCCGCACAGGTCCACCAGCGAGCCGTCCTGCAGCACGTTGCTCTCGTGCTCCACCTGTGGGGAGAGGCACCGCCGTCAGGCTCCACGAGAAGCACAGAACCAGCAAGAGCCTATGAAGGGTTGAACCAAGAACCATCTACACAAGAGCCTATGAAGGGTTGAACCAAGAACCATCTACACAAGAGCCTATGAAGGGTTGAACCACAGAACCATCTACACAAGAGTCTATGAAGGGTGGAACCACAGAACCATCTACACAAGAGCCTTTGAAGGGTTGAACCAAGAACCATCTACACTAGCACTGTTGTGCGGTTCAACCAAGAACCACAGAGCCGTCTACACCAGAGCTGATGATGAGCGGTTCAACCAAGAACCACAGAGCCGTCTACACTAGAGCTGAGGAACTGTTCAACCAAGAACCACAGAGCCGTCTACACCAGAGCTGAGGAACTGTTCAACCAAGAACCATCTACACTAGCACTGATGAGCGGTTCAACCAGGAACCACAGATCTTCAGAGGGATCAGTGATGACATGGTGCCGGCGTGCTTTCTGTAGAGATACTAAGGGGAAGCTTGGTGCGAGGGTTGCATCAGATATAAACTCATAACACAGAACGCCGCGTCATGATGCCGCCTGCGAGCTGAACCATCGATTCAACCGGATTGCTTATAATTAGGTTGATCCGCTAGCGGATAATGGCTTTATTCTGAAATATTGGGGTGCTTTAATTGGTTTCAGATTATAACATGAACAAGTTTCTCTTGGCTGCTCGTCATACACACTTTAATAGCCCAGATAAAATCACAGATTGATGAAGGCCACGATGAAAACACGTCCTTGCTGCAACCCCTTATTTGAAGAGTCTGTGTGTGGGTGTCTATGTGTTTGTGTGTAGGTGTCTGTGTGTCTGTATGTGTTTGTGTGCGCACGCGCGTGTGTGTTTGTGCACGCGTGTGTGTGTGTTGGGTCTCTGTGTGTGTGTACACGTCTGTGTGTGTTTGTGCGCTAACCAGTTTGCCCCGGGTCTGGGCCGAGCGGGTCTCTCTCAGCGTGTACACGTCGCCGCACACCGAGATCTCCCTCCAGACGCCGGGCTTTGACTCCTCCGTGAACCCGCCCCTGGGGTGCATCACCAGCACGCCATTGGTCGTCAGCCCGTCCATGTGACCGTCCGGGTTCTTCCACTTGGCGGCTTTCTCCTGTGGAGGAGGGGGGGGGGCTTTAATGCAGGATGACCAGCCATGAGTAACGCAGGCTGACCAGCCAGGAGAAACACAGGCTGACCGGCGTGAACCTGTTCCCCCTTAAAGGGGCTGTAGGTTAAGATTGAAGAGCTTTCATTCAAGTGTAATTTGTTACCAACACCACAGCCGCCAATCAGCCATCAGCGAGCAAAAGGCGCTGTGAGCATATTCGTTTTGAGTCGACTGTCGTATTTTAGACCGCTCCAGGGCCATTCCTAGCCAATCAGGGCATCTCTTCCCTGATTGGTTTGGAGAGTTCCTCTTGCATGCCACAACAGGTGCGTGGAATGCAGCCCTTCTCAACGTAAGGAGAGAGGGAGGGGCTGTTCTTAGTTCTCTATCTTTAAAGCTCTCAAATCATACCTACAGCCCCTTTAACAACGGCGCCCTGACAGGCTGCGTGCGTTAGTGTAGCGTAGCGAAAAGGGGGCGAGGCAGCAGGCGTTGTGCGTGGCTGTGGGGGTAAGCGTAGAGGCCAGACTCACGCTCACCCCCAGGAAGATGTTCTTGGAGGAGTCGAAGCCGGCGGCGTAGATGCGGGCGGTGAAGGGCGGGCCGCGCTGGCAGACCACGCGGCAGGCGAAGCGGGAGATGGTGCTCTGGGTGATGGGCGTGTCCTCGCCCTCCTGGGCCCCCGACACCGTGTCCGTCACCACGAAGTCGATGGGGCTCTCCGTGGAGCGGCCGATCTGCAGGGCAGGGGGGAGAGATGAGGGAGAGGGGTAAGAGAGAGGAGAGGGGAAGGGAAAGAGAGAGGAGAGAGAGAGTGCGATGGTGAGGGGAAAATATAGGGGGGGGGGGGGGGGGAGAGGGGGTAGGTAGACAGTCGAGCTTGGATGAGCGTCTTGGATGGAATTCAAGTGGCTAATTATAGTGATTATTAAATTATTAGTCTCTGGAGGAAGCAGTGAAACAAATACAGGACGCCCCTCCCCTACCATGTTACTTTTATTTAAAATGCTTCAGTCGATCCCAAGAGATAGCGCTTCAGTTCCAGAACAAATATATAACTCTTAACAATCCATCCCTAAAATGGTCTTGCTCCGCAAACCAACGCAAAAAAAAAACCCTCTCCACCATCCACTTCCTCATGTGTATTGTCCTCCGCTCTGACGTCTCTGCGAGTGTTTTTCCCTCATTTGTTTTCCGTGCCGCCCGTCCTGTCCACTTGTGTCTACATGCATGTTGACTCAGCGCGGCTCAGAGACCCACGGACGCCATACGGAGAGAGGCTTCGGTGCACGCGCGTGTGCGCTGAGCAAACCTCACCCTGGCGTCTTTGTTTTACGTCTAGATTAATGCCGCGGGGCGAAGCTGTTGACATGTTCCACTGGGAACATGAACGCTTCGCGCCAGGAGCTAAGGGCCACAACGTTGAGATAGAAAGCTTACCAGACCGGCTTGTGAGACTAGACGAACGCGTACATATAGGAAGATCTATATACATCGATATGCGTCACACATGTACAAACACATTCAAGACTAAATTGTTCAGAGTTCACCTACACTCGAGACACTATCTCCCTTACACACCTCAAACCCCTCCCACATGCATATTGTATGTACTTTATCTTTATCTAAAAATTGTATTCAGCATTGTGTAGTATCTCAACATAGCTATCATTGTTGTATACCGTGAATGGGTTAACCTAGCGATTGTTAGTGACTGCACTTGGTTCTATGAACATCCTCACTGTGCTGGCAGCGATATATTGTTGTTTCTCCTTTTTCTGACAAAACAATTTATTGTAAGTCGCTTTGGATAAAAGCGTCAATGTAAATGTTAACGCACGTATACATTTGTGTGCGCTTATCAAAAAAACGTTCAAATAATCCAGAGATCCTCTGAACATGGCGGTTTACCTGGAACATGTCTGTGTCTTTGTCATGGCAGTACTCCACCACCACGGTCTGGTTCCGAGACAGCGTGTAAGAGATACTGTGCTGGCCTTTGCAGTTCACAGCCTGATTAAAAAAAAAAAAAAGGGGAGAGAGAGAGAACAAATTAGTCATAGTGCATCTTCATCACGGGCCACACGGAGGCAGCCATTAATTCCCAGAGAGGCGCCGGAGCACTTCATCAGCAGCTACAGCAACGGTAACGACAACAACGCAGTGCTCTGTTCATTGTTGTGTGCGGTGGTGAAATCAGGAGGAAATCCTGTGACTGCTAGGGTTGTTTCTTCGGCCCCTTGATACCAGAGCAACCAGGGTTCAGAGGGGTGATCAACGGGAACTCGTTCAACTGCTCTCGAATGCAATCTAGGGCAGAGATGCAGAACGTAGAGAGAGCGAGACAATACTTCCATCTCCATACCTCCTCATCGCCAATTGGGCGGAGATCCACGCACATCGTGGCCAGCCCTGTAGTTTGCTTGGTACCTTAATTTAGGTTACGATCAGAACAGGAACCCGGTAATGTTACTGTCACAGATGAGCTCGAGACGAAAGCTATCAAGCGGTGGTGTCACTCCTATGTACAGCTCATAGTGTATTAAGAGTTGCTCGGCACTCCTACACACTCAGAAGGCCTCTTTGGCGCACTTAAAAAGCCCTGGCTGCAGCACAAAAGCTCCCAGGCAGGAATTCCTGGAATGGGTGGCGAGGAGAGCATTATGTTCCTGTGAAGTAGCACTCCTACGACAGTGACCATAAACGGGCCGGGGCTCTCCGTCAACACACGCTGCGCTATCGTCACAACTCAAACGCAACAGTTGTGTGCGTACGAGTGTGTGTAGGCCAAACCAGCTATTTTCCACACGCCCCCCCCCCCCCCCAGCTGTAATAATCCAGCCTCTCTCTCTCTCTCTCTCTCTCTCTCTCTCTCTCTCTCTCTCTCTCTCTCTCTCTCTCTCTCTCTCTCTCTCTCTCTCTCTCTCTCTCTCTCTCTCTCTCTCTCTCTCTCTCTCTCTCTCTCTCTCTCTCTCTCTCTCTCTCTCTCTCTCTCTCTCTCTCTCTCTCTCTCTCTCTCTCATGTGGCGAGGGGAGGCCGACGGAGACAAAGTGGGTCATCATCACCGTCGCTGCCAGTGACAAACACACACGTTGCTGCTTCTTGCGATCTACTGCTGGTGCAGCAGTGGTGCCGGTTGTGGGGTTGCCTTGTCAGCGTTAGGCCACAGCGCCGCTCTGGTTTTCTCGCTTCGTCGGAGCTGGGGAGGGAGAACCTGTTCAGTCGGGGTCGCTGGCTGCTCGGCCTTTGACTTACTTTTCTAATATAAGCGCTGTGTAGACAGTGTAGGGCTTTTTGTTGGCCACAAACGACTCAAGAGAGTCCTACTACTGTGAAACCCTAAAGCAATGTAAATATACCGAAAACACGTTGTTTACAAAGTCTCATACGAGAAAGGCTGTGGCCGTTCTTCCGATCATGAACATTTTATTTCACGATAAGTGACTAAGAAAAGCCCAAAACAATGTTACTACCGACACAAAAACAGACAAAATGGAGGCCGTCATTGCGTGGTGAACATTGTGATGCAACAGCCCTACAGAGAGGTTATGTGTTCACTCTAAACAAGTCGCAACACTTAAGGTGACGTAGACGTCAACGTTGATGGCTCAAGAGGAGCCAGAGGCTGGGTGTAAAACCTGAAGGACAGCAGCTCACACCGCTCCAGTGTGAAACACAGGCCTCTAAAGAGGGCTGCACCAGTGAGCCTGCAGGCTCTGTTTGGAGCTTTCTGATAGGAAACCAGAGGATGGAATGCAAGGAGACAGACGTGTTGTTCAGGACAGCCTTCTTTCTGCTGAACACCCAGTAAAACAAACAGGGGCGGGCTCCCTCCACAGAGCCGACTGAGCCGGGATCACGAGCACCACCCTGCAAGCACTCACAGCCATGCGTACAAACCTTTATGCGTTTGTTAATGCCCTTTGTCCTGCTTCATAAACCATTGTGCTTTTGGACTTTACCCATTGCTAAAGCCATTCCAAATTAATGGCCGGGCTTAGGTGTGTGCCGGCCATATTTCTACCTGGTAGAAATTGACATAGTACCTAGTTATTGGTAAAGGGAGGTTTAATTTAATCTGAATTGGCGTCTGCAACTATGTTTCATATGGGAAAGACAAATGAGTCTCATATGCTCATACTTAGTCATGTTAATAAGTAATCAACCAGCACTAAAACAGTGCACGACTGCCACGTGTTGAGGACGTGCACAGTGCTTTACCTTGCTAGCCTGTGGCGTGTTGAGGATGTGCACGGTGCTGGGCTTAACCCCGTTGGCCTTGGTCCTCCGGTAGAGAGCAAATCTGCTTTTCCTCCGACCTCGATCTCCGTTTGGCAGAGACCCATTGTACCTGACACACACACAGACACACACACAGACACAGACACACACACACACGGAGACAGAGGGACAGAGAGAGAGAGAGAGAGAATTATGGCAGGGTCATTATGCTTTTCTTTCTCTTGTAACACTGATTTGACTCCAGGCTAAAGAACTAAAACACAAGAAAACAGAAATGATGGCCCGCATTTGGGAGAAGATTTGCCACCCGTTGCCTCTCGACAGATCCACCCCATTTACAATCTTATGCCGCTTTTCCACCGCACATGTTGCTCGACTCGACACGACACGACTCGACACGGTAGCAGCGCGGGTCCTTTTCCACCGCAAATAGTACCTCCGGGACGTGGGCGGGGTCGGCTGCGCGAAAGGGCCGTGACGTATTTTTGTACGCGACGCAAACAACACCTACGTAACCCACACATGGACAGAACCCACATAACAACAATGGAGGACATCGATGCGATGGTATTCGTGTTCGTATTATTAGCTGGCATGTTGAAGAAGTGGAATATGTTGGCTGCGGCGCTGCTATGGCTGTTACCAGCATGGTTGCCATGTCGCTCTCGTGACTTCGTCACACTCTGGCCAATCAGTGGCCGGCCGTCTGCCGACGTCACCTTTTAGCATCGGCTCAGCCGCTTGGAACCTAGAGCGAGGCGGTACTAGAAAAAGCAGCCACTTCAGGTACCAGATACCATGTTTTCGCGGTGGAAACGCAAAAAAGGCGAGCTGAGTCGAGCTGAGTCGTGTCGAGCTGGTACCATGCAGTGGAAAAGCGGCATAAGCATCACATTGCATAACACACGCTGCAGCTTAATGTGATAAGCCCTTTCTGAATAAAACGACATGTCCCTTGGGCTCCGGGAGGCCATTCTAGGAGGAACTACAGGTTCTGCCAACCACTGCTGAGCTACCCAGTCTGGGTGGAGCACCCACTCAAAAACACAGCGCCTGGTTGCTTTTACAGGGGATCGTGGGAAACTTCAATGACTCATTTCCAAGAGAACCAAGCCCTGATCCGGGAGCACTTTAACACAGGCTTTCATTTGATTCCTGCCCCAACCTATCCCACCGCTCCCGTCTGCCTCTCGCTCTGCCCCGAAGGAGAGGCACCTTCCGGCGGGGCTGGGTCCCTCTCCCCCCCAACCACCAGCTGCCTACTACAGCTGAGACACCCCAGGCACCGCTCCCCGTCCAACACACAGTCCTTCTGTCAAACACACACACACACACGCAGGACCACAGGAGCATAGAAGCAGAGACAAAGTTTGTATCCAGAGTAAAAACTGAGACGGCCGGTAAACATGGGCCTTAAGAGCTTCTGCTCCTTCACTGGGAACATAAACAAACGGGAGAGCGCTGCTTGATCCAAATTGGCTCCTAGTATTCTCAGCAGAACCTCAACAGTGGAGGAGACCCACAACCTCCTCCCTCTCCCTCCCCCCCTCTCCTTCTCTCTTGGCCACCTGTCCCCTGTCTCCACACGACCGGGCAGGCGGGGAAACACATGGTCCCAGTCAGCATAGAGCACAGATCTGGCCTGTATGACAAGCCCCCCACCGAGAGGCTGATCAGACAGGGCCCGAAGCAGGACCACAGAGAAGACATCATGATACACAGTGCAACCAAATATAGGGCAGTCCAAAGGCTAGTCATAGCTTCTCCAAACAAGCTGAACATGAATGAGACATTATTCGTTGGAAAACCCTTGTCCTTAAAAAAAAAGAAAAAGGCTCAATACAGAAATATTTTCCTGCTGACTCTACTTAACTATGTTGGACATATTTGACCATTTTCTCACAAGTCTTAACAATTCAGTACAGTATTTGCATTACGGCCTACACATATTTTCCCATTTCAATCTTCAAACCACATTGAGTTGGCCTACATTGGAGGGCATTTCTTCTCATTACAACTATTACTGTAGAAACATTAATATCTTACCCTAATGGCTATCAAGACAAGTTGATGACCTCACTTTATTAAAATGCATTATCAAGGTGAAACTGAATTGTCCCCGTTTAAACTATAGCCAATCCAACATGAGTGCACTCACTGTGGACGCATGAGATTCTGCCCATGACAGTAAACCTGGCTGGGAGTACGCAGACACAACACTAATGCCTTCTATTATAATTCTCTCCAGACAGGTAACCCCTGACTGCCACCATGCTAGTGTAGCCCGGCGAGTGATCAGTGCTGCGCTCCCATTAATTGTAATACCATTACCGGGTGACCCCATCCAGACAGTTGGCGGGGTTTATCTTCTGATACTCTGCAGAGGGGATTAAGGACTACAGAGGAGCACCATATCCCCTCCCTGTCTGTCTACACAGACAACAGCCCCACCGCTTCAAATCATACATTAGGCAAGCAGAAGGTAGGCATTCATTATATCTGCGTAACAACCTGAATAATATAACTCAATAGGTGAGGTCATCAAACAAACACACAACATAAAAACAAGACCGTTGTGACACTAGGACCGGCCAGAGGTTTTGAGTGTAGCTAACCATATGCTCCAACCTATTTCTAAAACAAAAAAAGTCTGGGAGTAAGACAACTTCCTACTAAGATGTCCATCTGCATTCTCATTTTAAAGGCAGACAACACATAGCAGTTACAACGCATGTTGGAAGTCGACAAACTTGACTAGCAAGTTACTCCAACCATCGCCTGATATGCGATGCAGCTTTATGGCTTTCATTATGTCACCCTACTGAATGTGTCGGAGCCCAAACTGTCAAAGTACCTAAAACAGGATAAATTTTGAAATTAAATGTCTTCCAACACTAAACATGGTCTATTGTCGCTAATAGCAACCACTGGTTAACAGTACAAAATAAAAACTATACTGTGCCCTGACATGAATTGATGCTGGCAACATCTTCACATTGAATCTATGAAGTATTCTCTTGTAGTCTCCACTGATTTGTAAGACATCACATGATCCAGACACCAGTGCTTTACATCAAAGTGCTTCTGGAGCTCAATTTAAGTGGGGCCAGCTACTCACTTCAATTACCGCAAAGATTGTCAGTGGAGCTCATCCCCAATAAAGGTGAAGATGATTCATTCACATCATATTTAACAACAGACAACATTGGTCTGTGTCTGTGATGGACGCAGGACCCATTAAGTGACCATTAGAGTGCAGCCTAGAACATAAAAGCTACGGCTAACTGCACGCCATCTGTCTGGAACAACTTGTACCAGAGATGTGCCCTCATCGAGCCTATACACCTCCCCTAGCCAACGCTTCTTCTGAAAGGAGGAGTGTACAGAGTTCAATCAATGGGATCAGTCTCTCCGGCACAAAGCACAGAGGGAGCTAAGGAGAGGGTAGCCTTTCATTCCCCAGTGTACCCACACTACCGGCCCGCGCAGTGGGCAGCGCCGGAGCCGAGGCTGCCAGGCAGAGCCAGGGAGTCAGCCGTGTGAGCACAAAAGCTACCTTCAGCCATGGAAACGAGTGGCAGAGAGGGGGGCTACTCAAACAGGCTTTGTTTCCGTGATGCTGTGGGCTATCTCGTCTAGCATCGGTGTTGTCCAGAGGATGTGAGGTCACGAAAACGATTTACACCCGTCGCTCTGGATCAAAGCACACACGCTTTGTCTTGTCCCTGCGACAAAGACAGGGTGAAACGATCAACTTTCAACACGCCACACTGCCAGTCTTTTAAAATGAGCACTCAGCACTTTTGGCCTCTTCAATGAGCAGTGAGTGTGACTGTGGCCCTTTGTGTTTTGGGTGGGTGTGGTTGGTTGGATAATGAGGAGGTAATTGTAATTCAAATGTATGCTTAGACCCAAAACAAACATTATAGATCTAGCCGTATGTTTGCATTGGAAGCTGATCTCAGATATGTTGGCTGATACCGTCAATGACATTAGAAGATAAGCTAAACTTGTATTAGAGGGAATCCAGAGAGTACCTAGCTAAAACAAAGATTGTGATTGTTGCAAGGTAATGAATGACACACATTCACAAATACATGTGCAAGAAAGCAACTATCATGTCATGTCATTGTTTAGGATCCTTTATTGTGATCAAGCCTCTTATAAACAATATTCAACCCCATAGGAGGTAATGATATTCAACTGAAAAATTGTATAAATAACAGAATACCTGCTAGGTTTGTAATTCAGCCACATCTGAAAATGGACCCAAACATTGACACATATATCAGTGCTGTGCAATTTAGACATAGTGCACAATACAATCTGAACCGTTCCCCTGAGTCTCATATGCCTCTACAGACAGCCTGAAAAGCAACAAGGGGGTTTGTGTTGAGGTGCAGGGCGATGTGTTGAGGATGAGGTACAGTGAGATGTGTTGAGGTTGAGGTGGTGAGATGTGTTCAGGTTGAGGTACGGTGAGATGTGTTGAGGTACAGGGCGATGTGTTGAGGTTGAGGTAAGGTGAGATGTGTTGAGGTGCGGGGCAATGTGTCGAGTTTGAGGTACGGGGCGACGTCTAGAGGTTGAGGTACGGGGAGACGTGTAGAGGTTGAGGTACGGGGAGACGTGTAGAGGTACGGGGAGACGTGCTGAGGTTGAGTTACGGGGCGACGTGTTGCACGGAGACGCTTCTGGGCTCCAGAAGCCCCTGAGAAAACTCCAGGTCTGGGGGAGGGGGTTCATCGCCACTTCCGAATTCCTCAACTTCACGGACCCAGTATGGTGGGGAGGTACGCCATGTCGTGAGAGGTTGGTGGACACTATTTCCACATACAACGGTTATAAACGTGTTGCAACCGCCCGACAACTAGTGGCTCGTGGACGTTGTCTTCCCTCCAGAGTAATGAAATAACCAAAACCCTCATAGTCAAGTTGAGATCCAAACATACACGTGTTACCTTTTTTGATTAACATGAGCGTTAATCTATTCTATTAATCAGAAGGACTTTTTTATTGGTGGGTTTTCCCAGTATAACCATATCTTTGTAAACGACGACCGGTATAGGACCAGTAAGGCGGCGTACATCATAAAACTTGCGTTTAATTTGAAAGAAACCCTCCATGTGGCCTACCGTAAAACTTCCTGATCTCCGACCAGCCTTTGTTTACCAGCGCTGTGATCGCCGGAAAGTACCGAAGTAACGTGTGAATCTCGATATGACGATTACTTAAACTTCACTTACCCCAGGACCACCAGCTCCCCGTACTTGACAGGGTCTTTGGACGGGGCGCAGGTCTCCTCTTGGCCGGTGGAAAACATGAGGCTCCTGGTTTACGGTGTGATTCCTCTCCGCTCAAACACTGCGTGCTGGCTTTCAGAAAGAGCTAAATGATTCATAAATCAGATAATCACTCATTTCTGTTTTACACCGAGCTACGTCGAGGTCAATTTTAATTTTTCACGTTTTCTTTTAGTTTTAAAGAGGACAGAATTACAGCGTAGGTCACCACATCGGCGACTTGCTAAAACGCAACTTGGCGGATCTCTCCGCCTCGGAAGAGAACACAAAAACAGCGAGGAGCGGGTGGGCCGTACCATTTAGTTGTTCTGGACTTTAGAAGGGGGTGGCGTTTGGCGCAATACGACTAAAACTCTTATATAGACTAAATTCAACGAAAGTATGATTACATTTAATGTCATTAAAAAAATATTCATTACAATCACTATTCAATGATTTTGGTCGCCTCTTATGAGTCTATTTGTATTATTTTAAAAGTATGTTCATTTCCTCAACCACCTCACTTGGTAAATACATCGCGCCTTGTATTATGTAAACAAAGAGTACAATCTGTGAATTCTTAGAGGATCCTTGATTCCTTGCACCACACACCAAGCCCACTAAAACATTTGTATCGTTACTATGTCGAACGAATTTTTTTAAAATGTATAAATATACTTACAACTGTGCGCTTTATTTTTTTTTTATACTAGGCTACTTTATTTATAATTGCATAAATAACATTCAGGCTACCTTAGACTTTAGAAAAACAGACAACTCGCATCGTCTGTCATATTATGCATTAGTTAAGTCAATGTATTGCATTCCTGACGAATACACGGCAAATATCTGTTAAGATAAGACGAATCGATTAGAGTAAGCGTTACAGACTACTTAAAGTTACCCAAATGTCGACACCTCCGGGGAGAATGTAAGGTTTGACCTTTACCAGCCCCCTCCCCATGCCATTCTCCCTATGTATCACATGTCCTGTTGTTCTCACGCCTTCCTGATGAATGTGCCACTTCCACACTCCTGTCTGGCAACCCCATCAACATTTCACCTTTTCGGGTTTGTTTTCACAACGAGCCGCCTAGCTGGAAGCGGCCATGGAGCGCCCAGCCTCTTCAGTTCTCCTCGGCCTTTACGGCCTTCTGTTTGAACTGGTGTTCAGTTTCAGAGTGCAATAACACTTAACACAAAAACAAAAGCCGAGCGCGGAGGCACTTGGCTAATGGCGGTACACCTCTCTCTTTACCGACGTGGGGGATACTCCATTATTAAAACGCTAGATTACATTACACAAGTAAAAGATAAAAAAAAAAAGTTGTTGACCTCTCGTCCTTCTGTCGTGTCAGGCTCCTGAGCTATCTTGAAACGTGTGAGTAACAGAACTCAGATCAAGCCTGGGTATTTGTGCTGTTATGTTCACACCTCTACAAGGGCTCCATTAATAGTACAAACGGGCAGACCTCAGCGACGTCAGCAGTTGCTGGTCGGGGATCGCTCTACGTTTCACCTTTAGCTCAATGGACTGCAGGCTGGCCTCCAAGCCACAGCCAGAACGAGTATTTACTGCATGCTTCTCGGCACTGGCTATTGCACTAAGCATACGACCTTCCCTCTCCCTTTCGGACTAGTTCACTTGTAAGCCCCAGACACAGACTGGAGTTTTGGGGGATCAAAGGCTGTCTTACGCATACCACACTGATGGGGAGCAGATGAAGGGAGTAGGCGATTTGGCTGGGGTTGATCTGCTGCAGGGTGTATGTGTGTAAACCCTGGTCCAGTGTTAGGAGAAGTCAGGGTAACTAACAGAAGCCTGCTGTAAGAAAATAAATAGACCAAGTGGGGGTGTGCGTGTGCGCATACACACACACGTAATTTGGCTTCAGTGAATTCTGACATGTCGTTAAGGAGCAGGTAGGAGTTAGGCTACGGACATTGGAGACGGAACCCTGTAACTTTCCGCTGGGAACCCCAACCATTACACCAACCTGACCCCACGGACAAATGACCCAAGCAGAAGTTAGGTGGAAGGTAACACGTGAAGTTCCGTACACTGGTAACATATTTTGATGGCCACAATAAAGGGAACATGGGGGCAGCTGTGTAAACACACTGACTGTGTCAAAGGAGAAAAGTTGTTTAGCTGTAAAAAAATACCAATGACAACTATGAAATAACACATTTCCCCTTTAAACATAACATTTAGCCTAGTCGTTACTGTCTAATTTAAATGTCAGTGTCTTTTTTCCACTTTAGCTCCCTAGAAAAAAGGTCATGTCCCAAGTCACAGAACATGAAGAGGAAGGAATTGCGTCTGTAAACGTGCGTTGTTCTGCAGCAACAACACTCTCACGTGTTCCATCACAAGCAGGACTTCAGGCAGTGGAATCTATTGCGCAACTAATGGTGCCGTTGACTTTAATAGCAGGGATCTGGTTGTGTTTGTCCGTGACTCGGCGCTAAGCAACAGGCTGGGCCCATACGGCTGTGGAGGGGAGGTTATGATACATACGTCTCTGGCTGAGGCGCGAGTAAGGCCCAAACAGGCCGCCGGTGATCCAGGGAGAAAAAAAAGAGAAGCAGAACTGTGGCGTCGCTGGTGGTTGGGGCCAGAGGTTTCCATGCAGGCGCCCGCCCGGCCAACCAGCTGACTGCTGCGTGACGTTGGGGAGGGAATGCCAGGAATGTGCTGCCTGAACTGGGGTCACCAGCACCCCTCATCTGACCCTCCGCGAGAAACACACACACACACACACAATGTTGCCGTGGAAACCTGACGTTGCCATGATGGGCGGAGCCATCAGCAGGAACAGACTACAAAACAGTTGGATGCGACCATGAGGGTGGGCTGGAGCTCTGCTGCTATGGGGATGTTTTATGCCTCCTTATGGACGGGTGACCTTCGTAGATTCTCCCAGTCCTGAAGGAGCCCGGCAGCCACTTCAAAACAGACCCTCAACAAAGGAATCGTTTTGTCTTCAGCCGAATCTCCGTAAAGGGCAGTTTTGGGGAAAAGTAAATATAACTCCCTTCACATGGAATTCTTTTGACTTTTTATTCCCTTGGTCTGTAACTCAAAGGCTCAACAAGCATGCACCCAACTGCCATTGATGTCATGCCAGAGAAAAGGGATGAATTGGTGAAGGTCCAACATGATAGCAGAGAGAGTACTTTGTCCTTGGTAATCACTCTTCTGTTGTTCAACTTCCCCGATGCAGTCACTTCCCTGCAATGTTCCAGACCTCATATCAGTTTACACAACATCACCATGAGCAAAGAACTACGCAGAGAATCACTTCCAGTTATTAAGGGGAAATTATGTCTTGTACATGATGAGAAACTAGTCATATCCTAAAAACTGAATAATTAATAATAATAATAAACCAAATTGATTTGCTTCATCCGTCAAAGAGTTATACACGGGTATACCCGAGACACCATAAGATGAGCAGCTTCTTTGTTTGGAACAGGACTGCTATTAGGGCCCAGCAGCGGATAGGAGGTAAGGAGACTCGCAAAGGGAACTGGAATTAGTAAATACACTGGCTCAGTAATGCCCCCTCGTGGTGCAATGAAGGAAACACAGGAAGGGCAGCACGTCAGAAACACAGGAGGCCGGGGCAGATTTACCAAGCATCCCTTTTATTAACTGTCACCTGTTACAAAAAGAAGAAAATATTCAGTGTTAATGAATTTAGCGACAGTATATAGCGAGTGGTGGTTACAGACGATATGGGACGCCTATTCCTAGAGTCGTTACAGTAGGATTACAAATCGACCAACACTCTCCGCCCAGACTGGGGCGCGGATCCCCCCATTTCTTTGGAGCTGCGGTACACTGAACAGTACACACACGCACACGCACAGACACACACTCATCCACGCGTCTCCCCCGTTTAGCGCTGGGAGTGACGCTCTGAACGTGCCGCCTTGATCCCTCCTGATCACCCCCACCCCAGCCTCCCACCTCCACCCAGCACCAGATGAAGGGGTCCTGGATGAACGACGATGCTG
This sequence comes from Gadus macrocephalus, assembly GCF_031168955.1. Lineage (NCBI taxonomy): Eukaryota > Metazoa > Chordata > Actinopteri > Gadiformes > Gadidae > Gadus > Gadus macrocephalus. The sequence goes on from NC_082386.1 coordinate 11,874,243, forward strand.
GGACGATAGGGGTTCGGACGGGAGACAAACAACGGCGAAAGACTTAGGTTCAGGGGGTCCTAACTGGTAAAACACTTAAACACATTATTAAACCCAGAAGGTAAGGACTTGAGAACTCAACGTTTGTTCGATAAGGTTCTCCTGTTCACAAAAAGGTTTTTGTTGTGATAACTGTGTTCTAAACATAGAGGGGGTTTCCACACAGATTAAAGGAGGCCCGGTGTCGGGGACAAAGGGGGGGGGGGCACTGGAGTAGAGGAATGTAGTGAGAGAGCGCAGTGGCAGAAAGGTGTGTTACGGCGCTTATACGGATGGTAAACACGAGCCACAGGGTTCACTGGCGTCGAGTGATCTGGGTGACATATGGTCCGGTGAGCCCGGGACACTGGGTCAGAGTCCACCTGCAGCGCCGGTGTGCAGAGGTGAGGGTGGAAGGGTGGTGGTGACGGGGCTGTGTTTGTGGTGGTGGTGACGGGGTTGTGTTTGTGGTGGTGTTGGACAGGGTGTGTGGGGGGGGTAGAGGACTAGAGTGGTCTCTCTGTAGTGAGGTCAGGCTGGCTGCTGGAGGAAGGGGAGGGGGGTGGGGGAGGGCAGCCTCCGCTGCCTATACTTCAGGCAAGTCTTTGTCAGCCTCCTGAAACAGAGGAAACACAAAACAAAAGAGGTGTTTTGAGCTTGACTCCCAGCAAGCGCATCCAATAGACAAAGCATCAATACAACAGCCAGTAAGAACCCCAAGGAAACCGGGCCTCACCGCATCCTGTCCCTTGGTTAGTTGCCGGTTGACGTCTTGTATGAGCTGCTGCAGCTCCCTCACGGTTTGGTTCAGCCCTGCAGTCATCTTCACCTTCCTGTCAATCTCCTCCTTTAACAGATTAACAGGCTGGCTTGAATCACATGTAGCCTCACAAAACAGCCGTTTAGTACAGCGCCCTGATTGGCCTATCACCCTTACCGTCTGAGACATACTGTTCTCTATGAGGTCTGCGTTGCCCGTCTCCTTGGAAAGCTCTTCCTGGATCAGGTCCAGAGACTGCTGGGCCTGGTGGGGGTGGGGGGAGACCGGATCAGTCATGACCACGCTCTGCCAACATGCTCAATCTTGGATGGAGGTTTCGTACGGGGAGGGGGGGGCAGGGATCCTACCTTGTAAAGGTCACCAGCCACTTTCTGTCGTTCGCTCTCCTCCGTCTGCAGTTTGGACACTGTCCGAGTCAGCTGGGTCTTCAGCTGGAACAAAAAACAAAAAACAGACACATGAGACATGTGATTGGGCTGAGACATGAGACGGGCTGAGACACGACAGTGGGCTGAGGCCGGGACATGATATTGAGACTAAAGATCGAGCCGAGTCCCCGGAGCGTTCCTTGCAACGTCTTTGTGCCATTTGTTTTTCTGCAGCAAGGGTCCTACCAGCAGGCATCTTAGTAGTGCAACAAGTCAAATAAACCCCATCGCTTTTTATTGTTGTAGTTTTAAATGGCTAATCCCTGACATCTGCATTAGCAGATGTTGGATAAGAGTGTTAGTCAACTACATTGATCGATTTACTGTCCAAACACACAAACACAGAAGGCTAGGAGGCGTTTGGAGGCTGATGAAAAGGTAGTGTTAGGTGTAAAGAGGCTTCCAGATGGCGGCCAACATACGGCGGGAGAGCCTGTCATGTTGTTAGAGGAACGCTGAGTAAAAGCAGAGTCAAGCAGGAAGCCTGTGTTATTCTGCTGAAGAGTAGGTCATCATTCACTACCTCCAACAACAACCACCCAATCTGAGGTCACACACGCAGAGAATGTACTAGGACTGCACAATTCTGCCCAGAGGTTGGACCTCACTCATTCGTTCTGAGAGCAGCAGCGTGGCGTGGCGACATCAAGCGGCCAGGCTTTGCGACTCTGAAGCTCGAGCGAGGGGCGGCGAAGCCCGCTTACCACGATCAGCTGCTCGTTCTGCCGGACGGCCTCAGTGTATGAGCCGTCCAGTTTGCTCTGCAGCTCAGTCAAGAGATCTTTGAGCTGAAATACAGTTTTGAGACGGTGGTGTGTTTAATGTTTCGGTGGCGTTGGAGCTTGCTCCAGAGACGCTCCGAATAGACACGGGCAAAGGGCGTTAGCGTGTGTGACAGGCTACCGAGGGTGTGAGGGGAGCCCGAGGACCAGGATGCTATTTAAGAATCGAGATGAGTGGCTGTCCTCCAGCCCCGATGAGGTCATCGTAACACAAAGTCAAGGCTTTCCATGCTCAGCAGTCCGGTCACGCGATGACAGTAAAAAGCCCAGTGCGGTTTGAATGCAAACTCCTTTACACAATACAATTCTGTTAGGCTGCCAAGGGTTAATTTTTGGACCAGGATCACGCTGCCAGATTAGGATATTCCATAACAGATTAGGACATACCAGAATCAAATGACGCTAATGACGCGTCAATGCTTAGACACAGAAAAGAAGCATGATTCACATGCACATAGACAATCAGACAGACAGCACACTCATGCTTTGGCTGGATCATCACTGAGAAGGACGTTCGGTCACATTACCTCTTTGACCTCCGTGACATAGGTAGCGCTCTCTCGCTCTGCCCTGTCCAGCTCGGCTTCCAACTGCTGCTTCTCTCGTCTCAACTACGGAGCGACACAACAGACGTTGACGGCATGAAAACTGAGAAGAACGCAGAAGAACTGTCATCTTAGGGACAGGAATTTAGAATTGCAATTGCTAGGGGTGTTTAAAGGCGTTGATTATACAGGCTGGTAGGGAGGATCAACTGCAAACGATGCCAATCACACAGATCAAAAAGGTGACTCACATTTTCCAACTCGGCGCCGTCACTTAGTCTCTCGATCTCCTGCTCTAACGCCGCGACTTTCACATTCATCTGTAACAGCAGGGGGCAACAAAATCTAATTCAGTCGTGTTAACGATACGATGATCTAATAGTGGCTCCATGTGCTGACTCGGTGCGCCGCTGTGGTCCACAGCTCAACGGCCAACGGCTAAAAGCGTACCTCTCCGAGCTCTCCCTGAGACACTTCCAGTTTCAACTTCCAGCGAGACTCTTCGCTCTCCACGCTGCTCTGCAGCCTCTGCAGGATGCCCTCCTGTGGACACAGCGGTCATTGCAGGCGAGTCATCTTTAAAAACGTATCCCCCTCTACATCCCCCAGATGTCTTTGCGACACTGAAACGAGCGGCCCCGTCTCACCGTCTCGGCCAACACCTTCTTGTACGTCTCGCAGTCCTTCTGCATAACCTTCTGGGCTTCTTCTGTCTCCTTCAGCTTCTCCTGCAGCCCCTGTTGGAAACACATCTCCAAACATGAGGGCCTTTCGAGGGGGGGCAAAACCCACAGAAGGGCCTCTTGGGCCAACGTACATCGCCTAAGTAGCACAAGAAGTACCTCTAGCTCCCCTGATGCAGGGGCACAATTGGACTGGGCAGCGGAGCTCTCAGCAGCGGCCTGCTCGAACCTGTTCAGCCACTCCCCGTGGTTCTGGTGGGGAGTTCAACACATTCAGTTATTCTAAATATGAGCCATGCATCTTTTACACCCACACACAGACCCACCCCCCAGGGGATTTGAGCAGCAGAACCCTTGAACCCCTACCTGTCCGCTGGGCAGGGCCACGTGGGGCAGCAGTCTGTGCAGCGCGTCGCGACACTCAGCCTGGGTGGAGTCCAGCGCTGTCTGGCTCTCCTGCGGGACAAAAGGGCCGGAGGCGCACAAAGAAAAACACAGCGAGGGGGGGGATGAGAACAGACACGCCACAGCAGCATCGCTGTCCTGTCACTGGAAGGCAATGTGTGCAGTGGTGATCCTCCTCTCAGGACACCGGCGGGGCCACCCACATGACCACGCAGTCCCCTTCAATGAGAAGGACGACTGCGAAGACCACAGCAGCCTTTGCAGTGGATCTCAGCCTTGATCCACGTATGAGAGCTTAAACTGGAGTCAGCCAAACAACCGCCATGCTCAGAGCCAACGGCCTCTCCCCAGCCACGCAGAATCCCGTTTCATGATCACCGCAGGAATGTAAACGTGCCCCATCATTGAAACATAACAAAAAATGCAAATCACGGAAGACATCAACCCCCTGTGACTGTCGCTCTGAGGCCTGATGGGACATGGAGTGCAGAGGGCGCCAGCTGGCACGCGGGCCACTAGTCGCATTAGCGTAGCGAGTGGGAGGGGAGCCCCGGGACACGCGTAGGGGAGTCCTGTACGAGCAGCATGCACCCTTCAGATGGCAGACGACAACAGGTGCCACCCCTTGGCACCTGGGGGGAGGGAGGGGTTCTACTGTACTCTGACGGAGTGGGGCAGCTGGGCGCAGACAGGGTGGCTCGTACACGCCGTTCCCGAGCAGCCAGAAATACGAGCCCCTCATAGTGATGACTTCCCTTAAAAGCCATCGATGCAACCTCGAGAACAATCCGGTGACTCAGCGAAACGCCGACTGGATACGAGTCTTTATGAATCAAGTGCAACGTTGGAAAATCATGAACAGTAAATCGTGTTTCCTCCATTGAGATTCCAGTGGATCCCGTGATCTGCGGATGGATTCGACAAGCTTAACTTAACGGCGACGGAGCGAGCATCGTAGGTTAGGAAGAGAGAGCACATGCTGGATGTGAGTCAACGGATGGGGGAGGGGGGGGGGCGGGTGAATAATGAATACGATGATGATGTCCTCAGTGACACCGAGTGTAATCATGTCCAGGACACTGCACACTCATTTCAAAGCACCAGCCTCTGAGCAAAGGGGACGTTTGATGTTGACAAGTGTTTAACCTTTGTTGTTTTTCAAAAAGCGCACAGAAGCGGCATCATTGCATAAACAGCACAAAAATATATTGTCATTTGGAAGACCAAAACTATTAGAACGTCATGCAGAGGGTAATTAAGTAAAATGAGTATGCAGTGCGTTTTGCATGGATGATTGTAAAACAAAAATCTGGCGTTTCGGTGGGGGTGGGATGGGGTGCATTAGATTTAGATCTAGCGTGAAGCAGACAGGAAGTGGGGTGTCGAACCTTGACTGCCTTGCTGAGCTTCCCCTGAAGCAGGGCCTCGGTGGCTGACAGAGCCTCCATTACACTCCAGTTTTTCTCCCGTAGCTCCTGGTCAGGAGTCCAGAGAAACACTGCTTTCAGTTCACTGGCAGGGGTTAAAGCATTCCAACCCTTCCCATGTGAAAGAGGTTTCTTCACTGTGCTCAATAGAGCGCTACGGCCATTCAGACGACGGATGACAGAATGGCACAATGAGGGCCAATACTACAAACAAATCCGAATGACACTCAAAATAACCTAATCCTTGACCTCTGATATTAAACGGCCTGCATTTAAAAGTAAAAAGCTACTAACCAAAACCACATGGCTTTGACAAATGTAAAAAATAAAATCTAAAGAGACGATGGGGTAATGTTAATGTTAATGTGCACCACCGACAAGCACAGACATGCTCCCAGGAGAGGCAGCCATTGCCGACAGCAAGCAGTGCAGCAGCTGAAACCGCCGTGTGTGCTGATGCGTGCTGGCACTGTGCAGCAAAAACAAAACTTCAGCCGTCTCCACTTCGGAGTTCCAAAACTACCAGCGTGGAGCCTAGATAAGAGGCAGGGAGGGAGAGGCCTGGAAACAGAGGTGGAGGGCGAGAGTCCGGGGGCATGCTCGGGACTTGGTTAGCTGTGAGGGGACCACGTTTCAGCACCACACCGGAGAGACGTAGGGGGAGCTCCCTGTAGGAGAGAGGAGCAGCACTGGGGAGTTAAGTCAGCCGGGTGGGGGGAGGTCGAGAAACCTACGTTGTTTTTCTTCCTGTGAAGCTCCACAGAGTCTCTGAGCTCAGACAGCTCGACCTGCAGGTCAGACACCTGCCTGTCCTTCTCAGACAACCTGGTGGGACAGAGCACACAGAGCGTTGGGCCTCCAGTCATACACATGGCACAGCTTTAAAGGTGTCTTTATGAGAGAGGAGGGAGAAGATCTAAATAGTTCAGAAAGTAGTCCTATGATGGCACTCACGCTGCAAGGAGTTCTGGGCTTGGTGTCACACTTTGGGACTGCTGGATCAAAACAAATACATAACAAATAATAAATACAAAAAGATGATGAATAAATGATAAGACAAACAAGTGCATGCAGAAGAGGACGGCCCTAACCGGGGGGGCCGTGGGCTTCGCTCACCTGCTGCTGCAGCTGCTCCACCTGCTGGCTCACCTCCCTGGTCCGGGCCTCCAGCTCACCCTGCAGAGCGTGGAGCTCCTCGTCCTTCGAGCACAGCCTGAGGGGACAAAGGTCAGAGGTCAGTGCTCTGAGCAATGGCCGACGATGCGTATTTGACGTGAAGTGTGTATTTACATTCAGTAGTTGCGTTTATGCAAAGCGACTCACAGCGGTTCATACACACACAGACCGCCGAGTCAACCATGCAGAGCGACAGCTGGACTGAAGCGTTAGGGTGAGGTGTCTTGCTCAGGGACACCTCGACACTCGGCTAGGAGAAGCACCCCCCCCCCAGTGTAGTGGTGTCTTACTTGGCCTGGAGGTCTAGCACCTGGGCACCGGCATCTGCACTGCTCTGCACCGTCTCCGCCTGCAGGCATTCGATCTCCCGCTCCAGCACCTGAGGACACACACACACACACACACACACACACACACACACACACACACACACACACACACACACACACACACACACACACACACACACACACACACACACACACACACACACACACACACACACACACACACACCTTTAGCCTCAGACTGTGGTTGATGTGGAGCATTTAAGCAGAAACGGTATTGATCTGAAACGGTGAAAGGCGGAGGTCTAGACAGCTCACCGCGACGGTCTGCTCGGTGGCTGAGCTGCAGCCCAGCGACGCCTGTAGACGTTCGTCCATGGAGAGGAGCTCCCCGTCCTTCTGCTGAAGCCTACGCAGCAGCAGGGATACACTCAACATCAGGGTGGTAACAAATGACGAGGAACCATAGGTAAAAGCCAGACCAAAATAAGGCTTCCTTTAAAAGTGTCCAAAGCAGTGGAGTCTCTCAGACCCTGAAGCAGAGCCCAGAGAGCATGGCTACAGAGAGCATGGCTACAGAGGAACGATCTACAGATGACAGAGCTACAGAGTCTAAAGCTGACTCCCCATACGCTCATGTAGAAACCCCAGGGACAGCTAGGAGCTGCAGAGGATCTGAGAGATCTGCTATGTATGCATCTACAAAGCCATCCATTTACATTGACATTCAGGGCTTTAGGCAGACGTTTCTATTCAAAGTGTTTCAATAAGTACACATGTCAGAAGAAAAATAAACTACTGTTTATAGCCGTCAGTACAGTGTGGCTACAGTGGTACAGTGATTTAAAAACTAGTAAGAGAATCTTATAAACGATTCTAAAACTGATGGGTAACCACTGCAATAACTTAAAAAAGGTGTTATGTGCGCTCTCTCTGTTACGATTAGGTTCTTTGAAAAACACCTACTGGGATTTCAGTTCCTCAACCGTTGTCTCCGATGTAATCTGAAAGTAGAAAAAAAAAGGGACATGGTGTACTACTGTAAGTAACGCATTGAAAGATAGAAATGGCGTGTGCGTGTGCTTTGTGATGTTCCACGCTTTTGAATCACCTGCTCCGAGGCCTGCTGCCTCAGGGCCTCCACGTCCCTCTTCAGGGCCTGGTTCTCCTCCCTCACGGCCTGCAGCGGGACAACGCAGTGGCTTAGGACATTATCAACAGGAACGATCACAACACGCCACAGTAAACTGCACTGTCACTCGGGACCAGCGCCACACTGATGTTAGTGAAGCGAAAGCGAAGGTTTTACGGCCCGTCTATTGGCCTGCTGGTGGTTTCCGGTTCACGGCTGCCATGCTATAATCCTGCCTATTCCTGAGGGCTTTACCATCGAGGGCAGCCGGGCTCAGTGGATCACACACACGCACCTGGAGCTCCTCCTCCTTGTTGGCCACCTCGATGAGGCCGGTCTTCAGCAGGTCCTCCACCGTCTTGATGTTATCTTCCCGTTCCTGAACGCTGAGGAGACAAACGGAGACTCCGGGATGAGGAAAAATCTAAACCCTGTTACAGGGGTTTCAACATATGCATGAGCAGACTAGAGGAGGACTTTCCCGTGGCATATTCCCCCAGTTACCTGCCATCCATCTTCAAATAGACACAGATGAATACATAATCATTATACATAATAATACATAATAAATTCTCACAAACCTCATCTGGATCTGGTCCAGTGCTAGCCGAGAGTCATTCTGGAATGGTGGGGGAAGTCACAAGAAGTGAGTGTCACATAGTCGCACATTTTTACATATTACACACATAACCATGGTGTTGGGCCACTGACCTGTTCAGAAATCTGAGTCTTCAGTTTCAGAAGCTCTGCTATCAGGCCCATGCTCTCATTGTGAATGGCCTGGGGGGGTGGGGGGGAAGAGGAGAGAAATGTCAGAGTCTGTTACACCGCATGAGGAGGAATACAGGATAGACTGGAACTGTTCTCATCCAACTGTTCATTGATATGCAACGGCTGTCAATCACAACGTTGGCTAACATGATAATGTGACAATTTGAAAAATGAGAATTAGAAGGTGGCAGTTATTAGGAGGTATACCAACGTCACCAAGCAACAGGAGCTAAACTATACTGATTAATTTAGCACTACCTCAACGATCAAATGTCTTCAGTAAAAAGTAATGGCGGCATTTCAACACAGGCTCAATAACACCCTGCTGGCCCCCCCTGAACACCACTCTTACGAACTTATTGTATGTTGTACGTCCTGGCACTTAATGTACACATTTATTGTATGTTGTACTTTCTAGTACCTAATGTAAACACTATTTGCACGTTGTACGTACTTGCACTTAAAAATGGCATTTTGCAGCATCTTATCCGAGCCATCTTTGTTGTATACGGGAAATGGGTTAACCTAGCGATTGTTAGTGCTTAGCCCTTGGTTCTATGAACATCCTTACTATACCGACACTGATGTATGGTTGTTTCTCTTTCTCCTGACAAATGTACTTATTGTAAGGTGCAGTGGATAAACGACTGCTAAAGGCCCACGATGTAAAATGTAAATGTGACCGTACCTGCATGTTGGTCTCTCGGACGGCCCCACTGCTCCGCTCCGCGTTCAGAGAGTCTTCTAGGCTCTTCCTCTGCAGCTCCTTCTCTGCCAGCCTGGAAAAGAACAACCACTCATCAAAAAGGAGCTCACACCGCCAAACGGGCTGACAGCCACCATCTGGTCCACAGTGCACAGTAGAAGACAGCGGCATCAGAGTGCATGTTTAAATGAGGATGAGTGAGTTTCTCTTACAGCTTCTGCAGCTCCTCAAAGTGGGAGATGTGGGTTGCCTGAAGGAGGGAGGAAACAGAGCATTAGCTTATGTTACACACGTTAGGGGCACTAGTCTCAGTGAGGGCTAGGCAATAGTTCAACCTCAGTCTTCGAATGGTATTGTATAGTCATGAAGATATCGACTCCCACAAATAAAATGATGAAATATGACGTTTTTAGCTGAGGCTTACTGATAAAAAACATCCTATACCTGGGAAGACATCTGGGCCTGAAGGTTCTCGTTCTGGTGTTGTTGGGACTCAATCTGCACCTGAAGACCTTTGTTCTCGTTCAGGAGTTCCTGTGGGAAGAAAAGGAAAACACTTTGAAACCACCACTTAATAAATATTCCTCCTTCTTAAAATCAAACACAGCACACCAATAGCAACAATGTTCATGACATTCCATACCAAGTATTATTTGACAAACAGAAAACTGTGAACACAGAATCCTTAGATAGTGGTTATACTTTGTTAACACAACTGTGTTCATGCAAGAACTACCTGCTTATTTTGTGGTTCAAGAACATAAACTCAAAGCGCTTTACAATATTGCCAAACATTCACCCATCATTCACACATTCACACACAAACGGCGGTGACAACCATGCAAGGCGACAGCCAGCTCGTTGGGAGCCGTTAGGGTGAGGGGTCTTGCTCAGAGACACCTCGACACTCTTTGAGGAGCCGGGGATCGAACCAGAAACCCTCCGGTTACCAGCCAACCCGCACTACCTCCTGAGCCCCTTGCCGCTGGAGGACTTGTGGACCGTATGGTGCCCTGCGATGCATTACCTGGACCTGGGCCTGCAGGGTCTCATCAGGCATGCTGTGCTGGGTGACCTCCAGCAGCTGGCGCACCCTCTGCTCCACGCGGTCTTTGGACACGATGGCCTCCTGCAGGCTGCCGTGGAGGTTCTGGATCTCGTTGTTCTTGCTGTTCATCTCAGTCTCCACAGAGAGCAGCTGGTTCTGCAGCTCTGGAGAACCATAAAGACAGACAGAGGGCTCACTTTGTTCTAGTAGTATCTGTTGGAAGATGACTGTTCAAAAATAAATGGAAAGGATAGGTATCCCAGAGGAGAGTTTGACTCACCTTGTTTGGCTGCTTGGAGTTTCTCCCGCTCAGCGTTGACTTTGTAGTGGTAGTTCTGGAGCTCTTCCCAGTGTCTCTTGGTGTCCTGCAGCTGAGCCTGGGCATCAACAGACAACACACTCGTCATCCCCTCCTCTCAAAGACAATGAGTACGCCTTTCTGATTCGGTCGACCCCATTCTCAGATCCCCTGGTGGGACTAGCTAGTGATTTCTGCCCTGCATCTACTAAAGAAACAAACCCTGATTACATTAACCAGGCGAGACACCACTCTCAAGTGAGGCCTGGTCAACCAGGTTGTGTTCACCAGACAATCTCAGCGACTAATACACACAATACAACCTCCCGTACATTTTTCAGCGTTGGATCACGGCCTTTAAAATACCGGGATAAACATACAACCCAGGTGGGAGGAGAATGACTGTGTTCTTTACAGAGTGAAGTTCTCAACCCCCCCCCCCCCCCCCCCCCCCCCCCAGCCTGCTTCCCGGACCAACACAATCCTCCACTTCCAGGGTCTATTCAACTTGTCCCTTCCCACGAGCATGTTATGACTTCCTGCAGGGCGTGGACACATGAATTCGGATCACGAGGAGAGGCTCTTTTGAAACTAGGCCACCTCAGCCCTCAAACCCACCCGACATTCCCTCCCCCCCTCAAAGCAGGGCAGGACCGCACACCAAACGTGCACACTAAAACAATGCTTGGGGGCGGCCATTTTGTGTGCGTGCGTGCGTGGCCGTCTGTGTGGCTGAGCGCACCTCCAGCTGGGACACGTTCTGCTTGTAGCCGACCTCCAGCCCCTTCCTCTGGTGCTCCTCCTGCTGCAGCTTGCCGTTGGTCTCCGTCAGCTCCTTCATCAGCCCCGAGTACTCGGAGCGCAGCTTGTTCAGCTCGGCAGAGTTCCTACGTCGGCACAGACGCACAGACAGACAGACCGACACAGAGAGAGAGAGAGAGAGAGAAACAATGCGTTATTGGACTGCGTAACATACAGGTTTGGGAATAATTAATAATGCATGACAACAACTTTGCGTGTAATTCCTTGTTGATTAATTCCCTTTGATAACACACTTTGTATAGAAGAGGAAGGTATTACAATTTTTTCCCCTCACCCTGACTCTTAATAGAAACACCAGACTCTGGAAGCTGTGCATGTCTGATTTGGGCGGCATGCGGCTCAGAAGGTAGAGTGGGTTGGCTGGAAACCGGGAGGTTGCTAGATAGAGTGTCGAGGTGTCCCTGAGCAAAACCCCTCACCCTAACTGCTCCCGACCAGCTGGCTGTCGCCTTGCATGGCTAACACCGCCATCAGTGTGTGAATGTGTGCATGAAGGGGTGAATGTTAGGAAATATTATAATGCGCTTTTGTAAAGCGCTTTGAGTGGCCACTGGTTAGAAAAAATGTATAAATGCAGTCAATTCATTTGGGAGGCGGGTCCCAGATCAGTCCCAGGCCCTTATTGTGTGTATGTGGTGGGTGGAGGTACTGACTTGCTCTCCATCTGGTTGGCAGCGGAGCTGACGGCGTCCCTCAGGATGCTGTTCTCCTGCTTGAGACGACTGATCTGGCCCTCCAGCTGCTCCCTCATCTGCACACACACAATTTCAAAATCAGGTCAAATCACACATAAAGCTATTGCTGAGATTACACAGATTGGTTACTCTCCAAATCAACAATTGTGTTACAACTCTGATTGTTTTGAACTGATTATAGGAGTTTCAAATTGTAGCTCTATGGAGTTCGAATTATTCACACCATTCACGTTTGACTTGAGAAAAATATTCAGGGTAATTTCCTCATTGTCTATTTATTAATACAAAGTAGGGAACCGGTGACTCACTTTAATCTGCATGGCCTGAAGCTCCTGGTAGCCGCTCTGGGTTTTAGCCTGCATACCTCCCAGCTCCTTCTGCATGACCGCGTGCTGCTCCCTCAGCATAGACTCCGCCCGGCCGGTCTTCAACTTCTCCACCTGCAGCTCCTGAAACACCATCAGGACCCAAAAGGACACATGAGAGGTCAGCCTTGGTGGACTGGCTACACACACACAAACTGTTTTTTAACATCACAGGCGGTTTATTGTGCGAGACCTGGCTGAGCTGCTTCACTTTGTCCTTGGCAATGGAGGCCTCCTCCATCAGGGTGATGAAGAGTCTCTCCCTCTCCTGGGCTTCTGGGTCAGCCTTCGCAGCAGACTGGAGGAGATTAAACATCAATAAGCAGGGAGCGGGGAGCGCACTCGTGGCCAGGTACATCAGGAACACTGTGGAGCTCGTGGTTGTTGGTGCCACTCACCTTGTGCCAGGTTTCAAGCGCGTGGGGGCTCTTGTCACAGAGGAGGGCCATCACGCTCACGACCTCGGCCTCAGTCAGAGCCATGCTTGACAGGCCACCAATAAGCTCCTTCAGCTTCATCTCCGCGTTCTCCACTTTACACGCAGACATTAGAAAACAAGGGTCAAGGAGGGTTTAGGATGACAGGACCAAGGAGGGAACACGAGGGCGGCGTCATTGATGAGGTGATGCGCTGCTAGTACCTTTGTCTGTTTCGTTCTTCTGCTTCTTGCCACTCCCCTTGGAGGGAGCGCTGTTGTCGTTGGGAGCCACCTGGTGGTTTGCTGGAGCGGCGGACTCGACCAGCACGTGGGGCTCGTCCACTGAGTGGGGAAAGAGTGAGTCCCTTTATTTTCATTCATTGTATGCAAAAACCGACGTGCACGGGCTACAGCGGGATCGTTTGTCAGCGTCACTGGTCAAATTTGTTTTTGCATTTGCATTTCAATGGTATTCAAAAACAGTCGATCAGCGCTTACCAGACTCAGCCTTCTGCTTCTTGGCAGAGTTCTTCTTCTTGCCGCCGGTGGTGGCAGGAGGCAAGCTGGTCTCTGACATCAGGTGAACCTCTTTCTTGACTGGAGTCGGAGCTGCGACCTGCTCGACTTTAATCTCCTGCTGCTGGTCCTCAACTGCACAGGAACACACAGTAGGGAGAGAACCGGATAGGATATTTGACTCCCAGCCGAAAGGCCTCCTCGATTTAGGTGACTAATCCCTGCCTGGTCATTCATTTCCATGCATCCCAAGAAATTCCCTGCAGGTGACTTTGGGTAAAAGCATCTAAATCACAAAATACTAAATTATCTACTTATAACGATATGTCAGCTTATTGGGTAACTTTGAGTGACTGACTTTTCTTTAATAACATATGATAATGGAGGCACGCAAGCATGAAGTATGCAACATGCAAATTATCACGTAAACCACTTCCGGACTCAAACTCAAAACCCAAAACGTACATCCTACCCGCTGCACTTTTGCGAACGGCCAACCCACCTGCTTCAACTTTCTGCTTCTTCTTGTCCTTCTTCTTCCCAGAGGTCAGAGGAGGTGTCTGCACCTGGGCCAGGACCTGGGCCACGACCGGGGCCTGGACGTCAGGCTTGGGAGAGGCCGAGCCGGGCCGCTTGCTCACCGACAGAGGCGCCTCTGACTTACGGCTAGCGGGCCGGGAGCCGTTCATCGCTGGTTCCTCAGTAGGAGTGGGAGTGGGAGTAGGAGGAGCTGCTGCGGCGGCTGCTGCGGCGGCTGCTGCTGCTGCTGCGGCGGCTGCGACTGCTTTGGCTGCTTTCTTCTCCTTCTTCTTCCTCTCTCTCAAACCAGCTGGGGCCTCCACCGGCGTGGCCACAAACACGGGAGCAGCGGCGGGTAGGATTGCTTGCTCGGGCTCATCCTCCAGCTCAGGAGAGGAGCTGCTGGCGGCGTCAGTCAGGTCAAAGTCCCTCTGATCCTCCTCCGACTCCCCTCCTCCTCCGGCGACACCGCCACCTCCGCCTCCGGCGTTCTCCTTCTTTTTGCTCTTCTTCTTGTCCCCCTTCTTGCGGACGTCAGCCCTGAACAGGGGCAGCTTGAGGTCTCGCTTCTGCTTGGCGAGCACTTCATCATAGGAGGTCTCCTTCATGAAGAGCCAGAAGAAGAGGAACATGAGGGCGATGACGAGGGATGGGGCCAGGATGAGAAGGTACTGAGAGTCGTAGATATCCACCGCCATGCTGCACCGAACAAAAAGAAGGATTGGTTACTTGATCGGTGCAAACTCAACCTGGATTTGAGGCAATTTCATGGCGGTGGGCCTATTCCAAAATAGTGGAATAATAGTATTAGTGTAATTAATAACTTCTTTGTTTCCCAGGTTTTGTCTCACAGCACCAGCTGCAACGGTGTAATTATTGGTCTAACATTACCAGCATGCAATGTTGTGAACTATGAACCTCCTTCAACTGTCTGTCTTTAAATTGCTGCCAAAAGTTGTCTCATGCCCTCACAGACGACATAGCAGGGATAGTGTTCGTGAATGAATCACTTCCCCTGAGTAAAGAAATGATTTGCTGCTTGGCCCTTGGAAGCAGTTATGTGACTCGCAAGACGGTTGAGCAACATTAAATGTCGATGGAGGCCGTTGGATCGGTTATGTATCACAAAATAAAAGTTCAACAAGATTGGAATTCTTGGAAAGGAAAACAAGTGGTCCCCCCAATAACATAAATAAATAAATAAATAAAACAAGAATTACATCAAGTATCTCAGCAGGAAGTTATAGCCTGCAGCATAGATATTACTTCCTTAATTGTAGTCTAAGACACAGGACCATATCAGCCCCTGGAACTGAGGCACAGTTATGTTGTGAGAGCAGCTATAGTATTAAAACTGGGGCTGGGGGAGATTAGGCTATACTCTACCTTCTCTTGATCATCAACCCTCCCCCCTCCTTTGTTACAGTGCTGTGATCCTATTAGACAAAGCATGCTACTATGGCACATTCTAACGCCCTGTGAAAACAAAAGTAGGGCGGAGTACCTTTCCACCATCAGCTATGATTGATGAGAGCCGCTTAAAAAAAAAGCACATCCAAAGCACATCCATCCGATACGAAAAGACGGCTGGCAGGCCTCAGGAAATCACATTCTGCCCCCGCTGTGTCACTCCCTCCGGCTCCCTCTCTCAAACATGATATTCTAAACTTAAAGAGGGAGGCTTTGCGAAGGGGCAAAAATACACACATGCGTAAATGTCAGGCACCCAGGCCTCCTGCAGCTGCAGCCTGGACCCTGCCTGCTCATAACCCAAGGAGAGGATGCGGCCGGTCCGGATGCATATGCCGAGACAGATGGGAGTCCTTGTTAAACCTCGCCGACAAATGCACAGATCAATGTGCTGTGGTGTATGAGAGCCTCTGAGGTGTCTACTGACTATGATCATTGAAACATATTTATCTTGAGCCAAAGTATTACTATTAAATCAGAAATAATGATGTTCAGACCCGGGGCTGCGTCAGACAAGTAAGGGTCCTCATCCGAAACCACCAATGGACATTTTTGCATTGATTTTTTTTAAGATTGTCAAATATGTTGTATAACAGCCAGAAAATGCCCAAATTGCCACTTGAATGGTGACAATTTGAAAAGAACCCCCCTGAGATGTGTTGGAGCTGAAGATTCACAGCATGAAAGTGCAATGGTCAAATCTGCAGCAATTGTGCGATGCCATCATTTAATGGACCAAAATCTTTAAGGAATGTTTCCAGCACTTTTGTGAACATCATGTCAAATCCAAGCTTTTCTGGCAATAAACTGGCCAACGATTGAAGGCTGCGGTTTACCTGTAGTCATCCTGCCTCCTAAACACTATGGTTGGTTGGGAGTAAAATAGCATAGGGGTAAGCTGTGTCTATAGTTCCCCTATACAGAGCCTCTTAGGTAATTTGGATTAAGCGGCTTAACCAGTATAATACACTGAAGTCTAACTTTCCACTGCAACATTTCCTCTGGCCTCACAGGCTACGATCAGCCTGTTTGATCAAGCCCTCCAGAACCTCAGGCTTGCATAGTTCTTTACAGTAACATAATTTATGCGTAAAAAAAGGTCCCTTGACTCACCTGTTCCTCATTCCTTTCCCTGAACACCAAGCGTCTCCAAGCAGAAACACATGAAAGAACCTGTCATCTTTAAGGCGCTCTGATAGGCAGTAAAAACATATAAGATTTCCCATTAAGGGGAACACTTTGCAAACAACACACATTGTAGGTGGAGGAATTCCTGCTCAGATAGAGACACAGACATTTGGCAATCATAACATTATTCAAGGGGCCCATGAGGATTGGTTGGAAAAACAAAGTTTTTCTATTTTAAGTTGCCGCACATAGTGTTACAGAGCATTTGTTGACCTGGGTGCCATTCTTGTGCTTCACAGTAATCTTATCCCGGACCTCACGATACTGAAAAGACAAAATGTACTTCCAGGAGAACTTACCGAATTCTCAGAGTATTTGGTAAGCGTGTAAGACAAGCTTAATTTAGACCACTAAATCACACATTCTCTATGTTAGGACAGCAAGCTAATGTGTCCGGCCTACTCACTGACTCTCAAACATATATTTCCCAGAGAGTTGAAGGTGCCCACATTTCCTATCGCTTTCATAGCCAGGCCCCAGCATTGAAAACAGCCCTCAGGACAAAGCTCTCTCGGGCCATTGCCTTTGCGGAATCTAGCCACTTGACCGTCCAGACTGCCTACTTTGGCTGGGATCATGACATCAATAAATCTCTTGATAACCATCAGTTATCATACTGAACCAGGAGATGGAACATTCCTCACACCTGTCCATTAGGAATAACTGCAATTCACACAAACCAATTAAGATAATCCTTTGTGATTCTAGCCAAACCATTTGTTCTAGCCAACTGGTGCAACAGGTATCATTTGGTATTTATTGTACCATAACAATATAATTGTGAAACGCACACACCCCAACGCCAGGAAGAGATACACCATAATGAAGCTGGCCAGCACCATGAGAAAAGTTAATACATTCAAATAATCAGTATGGTATGGTCAAAGAGCGATATCAAATTCCAAATGGACAAAGACTAGATTAGATAACAAGGGGTGGAGACTTATTTGAGTATATTTAAAAATGGAAAATAAATAGTTTGAGGAAAGCAGCTTCAGTGACTTTAAAACTTGTAGGCCTACATAGATATTACTGCAAACCCCACCATTTATACAAACAACCAAAATGTTAGATTTCAGGTTTTATCTAACGACAGAAAAGGGGCGAATGCTTTTAAAATTAAAACATTAGGATTTTGCTGCGGTTCATGATGGTAACTGTACAGATGGGCCACGATGAAACAAGGCCATGCTCCAGCAGAGGAAGGGAACCCAATGTTCCCCTGTGCCATGCCCGGTCCGTCTGACAGGCTCGACGTGTCAACTTAGACCAGACACTTAGCTTATGTGGTGGTTGTTCTGATAAAACCAATTCACACCACCAAGAAGACCGACTGAACTGGCTATATTCAATACAGCTAACACATGCTAGCTGCCAAGTCACACATGCAACAGCTAGAAGCGAGTGAACCTTGAGAGCAAAGGAGGGGCACACGAGCCGGGAGCTCAGCGCTCCCTGACCGGCGTGTTTTACGACCAGGGCTTGGTGGAACCCAACCGAGAGACCCGGTCCGGATGTGATAAGACGCCCTTTAACAGCCAACCCAAACCGAGACAAACACAATGTACAAACCTCCTTAACGAGTCATGTAAAGCACTATCCCTAGTGCTATGAATGAGCTAATGTTAGCAAAGAAATGGACGTAAGTTGCCGGTAAACGCAAACAACACGATGGCAAAGCGTCTAAGCAGTAGAGTGAAACGCACAATTAATAGTTAGTAACACAATCATAAACAGTTTATTTCAATTTAACAAATAAAAGCACTGCCTGTCCATAAGTGTGAAGACAAGCCCCGGCAGGCCTTGCCTAGCTGGTGACCCAGCCTCCTTCTATCCTGAAATCTCTGACCCACTCCTGCATCCCAATTTCGTTATTAGGAGGGCTATTCTGGGCCTGGGCGAACCGCCTCAGCCCGCACGGATCTAGTAGTGCCCATCGCAAAGCACAGCGAGTCGGCGCGCATACGACTGTTCACGGTAACATACCTGAGAGTAGGTGCGCAGTCCCTTGACCAACGTAGTTAAATGCTGAAATGGCGTTGTTCCGCGTTGACTACAGCGGACTCTACTTCCCAGGGCAGTACCTACCTAAACCTCCTGCGCTGTCGGGCTGCTCAGAGCCGTTTCCCAACGCGGGGGCGGGTCAGACGCAGGCTGACGAGGCGCGCATGTTTTGCTACTCGGGACCGACCGAAGAGAATGGATTTTTCCTCAGTCTGGACGACTCACTGAAAAACCTCGCCCTTACATGTAGCATTCCATTGTCATAGAAGAAGGTGGGGTTTCCCAACTGAATAATTTATCAACATAAATATATTCATAACAACATTTTCATCATTCTGAAACGCCTCTATCCCTCTTAGAGTTATATGTGACCCCAAAGGACAATCAAACCACTTATTCTTCCTCTACATCCCCTGCCTGCATTGTTGCCTGTATAGATGCCTCATAGTTCTTCTTCAGGCCTTTCAGATAGATTCTCAGGCTGTCTTGGTCCAGTTTAGAGTTCCTAGCAGTCTGCAAGAGGCGAGTGGCCAGGTGGTGCACTGCTCTCTGCTGTTGTGTTTCTGGATCACTCTGCTGTTTGGCCTAGTCAAGGGGGGGAGGGGGAGTATAATATAAAGTAAGATGTCCATAAAGTTAGATGTCATAAAGTTAGATGTCCGCAGATATGTGATAATACAATGGCTCAAAGTAGGGACACTTTTATATCATTCAACATTAGGGGTCTGCAATGTGCCACTGAATGGCTCCAGGAATAGTGTCACTGCTTAACTTAAGTTGTATGATTCACATCTTGCACACAGTGCATTTTTAATATAAATAATAAAATATAAATACATGATACAAAGTATTTTCATGGTATGTGTACACCATGACGCCACAGGAAGCCTACCAAAAGATGCTGGCTGACCCTTGAGGAAATGGCCTTTGCATTTTGGATAATGCTTTGTGGCAGGGCAGTCATCTCTGCTGCTCTCAAACCTAGCAGAGCAAAAACCACAAAACCATTTGTTCAACCACTGGACTCTACAGCGGAGAACAATGCCATGCCCAGGATCCAGCACCGTATTGTCTTTCCTCCGAGCGTCCTCGACACAGCACGTGGGTAAAGACCACTGTCTCTGCGCCGGCCTCCCCGCGCGAGTGTTGCACCTCCATGTGCTGGTTCTCCACGTTGGGATAGAGAGCCTCTAGCTGGCAGAGCTCCAGGAAGTGTGTTGCAAACAAAGTGAATGCCTGAGAACAAGAAGTTTGACAGCAATCCTGTTCATTATTAAACAATTATCACAACACATTGTGACACACCACCCTACCCATTAACCTTTGTATTCTATATAAAATTGGTTTACTTGTTAGGCCTGTAGAGAAGGCATTGATGGGCGATACAGGTTCTGCATGAGTCAGAATAGGGAGTGGATATGCAGTTTTGGGATGGCATGCGGCCTACCTTTTGGCTCAGAAGGAACTCGCACACCGAGTGGCAGATGCCAATACCCTCCTCTGCACTGGTGCCACGCCCCAACTCATCGATGATGATTAAAGATCTACTGCTTACATTGTGGATTATATAGGAGACCTAAGGGATGCAATAATAACATGATATGCTTTTAAAAAAAGCCCACAATAACCAGCAAAAGCAAGCAAACACGATGAACCAAATGTACCTCCTTCATTTCCACCATAAAGGTGGAAGAGTTGGTCTCAAAATCATCATCCACCCCGATTCTGGTGAATATCTGATCAGCGATGCGGAACGAGGCATATTCTGCAGGAACGAAGGAGCCTGGAAAACGGTTCAATGTTTGTTTACAAGTCCATACGTCTAAGTCCTCACATTATACCATGTGGAAGGAAGTATTTCACAATTCATAGGATACAGACTGTTCCTCACCTATCTGAGCCATGATCTGACACAGCGCCACCTGTTTGAGGTAAGTGGATTTTCCACTCATGTTGGGTCCAGTGACAATGACAAAGTTGGCTCCGTCTGAGATGTAGCTGTTGTTGGACACGGGCTGCCGGCCGGCGATGCGCTCCAGAATGGGATGGCGGCCCTGTTTGATGGCCAGTGTGTCTGTAAACTCTGGACGCACTACCGTACACAAGAAACCAATGTATTGTTATTCATGCATTGTATACTGATACTTTTTAATATATTTATATCGTGTAATTGTGAGTAATGTTTAAACAGTTTTATACTTTTATACATTCATAGCAGTAAGTTCTTTAAAATCCACATGCAAAGGATGCATTTGGTCTTTAGGCTTGCAAATATCAACTTGGCATTCATACCGATCAATACTTAATAGGTTATGGGTACAATTTGGCTCTGGAAAAAGTTATCAAAGAGAGAAAGAGTTTTGGTTTTGCTAGAAGAAAACAACATAAATGTTTGAGGGAGTTGTGTGTGCTCAGTGAGCCGAGCCAGCTCGGTAGATATGGGTCTGGTTAAATACTGTGGAGAGCTTATGTAACAAGTGTAATCTGAGTGCAAGCTGGCTGACATGGAAGGGGCGGTGCAGTCAGCAAGCGGCTATACAGAGATGCGTTGAGACAGCTGAGGGGTTGTTCTTGCTGCCCATGTGGTGGATAGGGCTGATGCTAACGCAGGCACTTCCCACACACAACTAAATTGAGACCAGCTGCAAATTTAGCATAGCAACGTGGGGCTGCAATGCGTGGTAGGGAACAGGCTGACTGTTACACATTATAGGCACTCATACTTATATGCTAATTTGTTGTAATTATCAATAATGATGATTGAGGTAACTGAGACTAAAATGACATAAATAATGTTTCTTTCTTCAGACTTACCATAGTCTGACATTGTGCATGCATTAGCAAGCGACACCAACATGTCCAACATTGAGACCGCTTCTGAGAGCTTGTAGAGGCAGTGGATGTGCTCATGGACAATACTCAGCAGTTGGCATATTACCCTGCAGGGATATATTGGTTGTGGGTCATGAATGCGAGCAAAATATAATTTGACAAATAGCACCCTCTCCTGGGCAACAACAAAATAATACATTTCTTCTGCTAGTTATCAAAATAGTTATATTATTTTTCCCCTTCACATAAATCATGCAAAAAACGTTTTTGCATTTAAGTGCCAACATATACATTTTCCTGCAGTAAAGTAAGAACTTATTGGATCGTTGTTCATTCGGATAAGACGTATTATTCGTAGCTGATTACACATAGGACATGTGGAAGATCTCCCTCAGGGCCTCATCACAGCGGTAGTTCATCTTCATCAGATCTGCAGTAGTGAAGCTGTAGCTGTTCTTCTGCTTGGTTACCTGGGTGGAGAGTTGGGGAGACTAATGCATCACATCAATCCACAACGTAAGGAATACAAAGGCATCACGGAAAGACCTTAAGCCCACAGAGGGCTCATTGTCACCTTGAGGAACTCGGCTGGGAGCTTTCCGTCTGGAAAGGCCGCCCCTTCAAACTTCATCTGGATAAAGAAACCTCTGGCCGTGCTGAAGCTGGTACGCATGGGCAGGCCATGCCTCTCCCCCAGCTGGTCAACCAGCCCTGGTGATCACCAAATGGTTTGTTAAGTCATTGTGTTACAATGCAAGCAACATTGGAAGACAGAGCGTAATATCGGCCCA
Source organism: Gadus macrocephalus (assembly GCF_031168955.1). Classification (NCBI taxonomy): domain Eukaryota; kingdom Metazoa; phylum Chordata; class Actinopteri; order Gadiformes; family Gadidae; genus Gadus; species Gadus macrocephalus. Next base: position 11,896,350 of record NC_082386.1, read on the forward strand.
TCCAGGAAAAGTACCGGCAATGTCATCCACTATCTCGGTGTACGCCCGTCGGGCAATGTCCAGGAACTGGTTGATGTTGGGCCGCACAGCGTAGCACTTTTGAGTGCGCATGCTGAGGCTGCCCTTCATGTAGGTGGTGTCATCGTTAATTACTGTCTTGATCTGCTCCAGGATTGTGTCAAACCTTAACGTGTGAGAAGGTACAGGACACAGGAATCAGCTCAAGGGTCAAACTATTCATAGCCAGTCCAGTAAACGACAACGAGCAGAGTCAAATGGAGAGTATTTACCATGAGAGCGTAACAGTACTGTGTTTACCTGTTATCCTCTAGCGAGGTGCTGTAAGCCTTCAGCAGAGCAGTGGTGCACTTCTTTAACACCATCTGTTGAAATACAATGATTTTAATGTTTTATGCTACATACATTTGTTAAGTTCATTTAAAATATTGCATACTAACAAAGACATACCCTTAGGGATGGCACTAAATCCAGTGTGTGTTTCAACTGAATGGCGTGTGTGATTTTGGCCTCAGCAACTTGTACCTTCAGACATAGAGTAAACAGTATCAAGTCAGAGCAGGGTGCACTTTAGATTACAGCAGTAGCATTTAAATTATATATAATATATACTTGATTCAAACCACTGAATGCTGATGATCCCTTTTATATTACTGTGTATGAATGTTTTTTTACTGTATTTACAATGTTTTGACTGAAAAATTCATAATTGAATTTTAAAACTTTATTTTAAATATTAAATATTTAATGATTACTCCAATAAAGCCAATATTAATATTTGATAAACCGTGCACAACTTGGGATTGTACAGTCATCCTATCTTGAATTATTATCATTTAAAAGACACAGATAAAATAATATAACTAAAAGCAATGTATCCACCCCACACACCGTTTCCTGCTTTGGAATCTGGACAAGGACCGAGAGCAGTTGATCTATGTCGAGGAAATGACCTATTGCTAGAAGAAAATACAAGTCAAACTTTAGGCCATCGTACAAAATCTCTGTACAATACAGATGATCCTGTAACCCAAAGCGGCGCTTTATTAAAGGGGACCTATTATGCTTTTCGACTTTTATGACCTATAAACGTTGTTATAATGATTGATAGTCATGTTTAACCATACACAAAAAACGATGTAGATTTTCGGGAAACTCTTCCTCTCATCTTGGCGCTTTCAGCCTTCTTTGTCAACGCTCCGTTTCGTCCTTCTCCGCCCCCTCGCCCCCCTCCTGCCAACCCAACTCCGTTGTGATTGGTTACCTTGGAGCGCGCGCACGGCCAGATTTGACCAGGCATATGGGGGCGTGGCAGGAGTACGTCTACGTAGATGTTTCCCGGAAATGTGAACAAGTGAATCGCAATCGTTGTCCCGAGTGTTTAGCGCTCTGCACAGCCACCCCAGACTGTCAGCAGGGAATACGTCGAAATGCATGTACGTCATCATTTGACACTTTAGTATGGTTAAACATGACGATCAACAACGTTTATAGGTCATAAAAGTCGAAAAAGCATAATAGGTCCCCTTTAACCTGACCATTTCTCAGGCCGTAGAACAGCTCCTCCTCCTGCAGCAGCTCCTGTATGGCGTCCAGGCGGAGGCTGATGGTATCCACATCAAGCAGCGGCTCCAGGATGTTGGAGCGCAGCCTTCGACCACCACCCATAGTCTTTGTATAGTTGAGCACTCCAAAAAGAGTGTGTTCGCTCCTAGGTACACGCATCAGACAGATACACCAAACACTCTAGCAGGACTCCCGCCGAGAAATGCATTCAACAGAGATAGTATGGAACCCTGACTTATTGTTACTCATTGGCAATGCATTTAGTGCAGGAAGGTTTGCATATAGTCTACATATATTTTTTAGGCAAACATAACATTTTTATCAATACATGATTATTGTATTTGTGCCATGTGGTAGACCTAGCTGCAGGGCCATCGTAATGGTAGGGAGTAGAACATTATATCTGTTAAGAAGATTGTATGATTGCCTTATACCTGCGGTCCCTGTTGTTCACCACCAACTCCAAGTTAGTGGCAGACGCTGAGTCGATCATGGCGGTCTGTTCACTCCCTTTAAAGATGACTTTAAGCGACTTTGGAGCATAAATGGAGTTCTGGATGAACTCTAAGTATTTCAGCAATGAGGCCGCAGCCGCCAAGCAATAATACCTAACAAAAAGGACACGTGGGAAAGTAGATTTACATTTACATTCAGGGCATATAGCAGACGCTATTATCCAAAGCGACCTAGATTAACACCTTCCCCTGTATACAACAAAGCTAGCTAGGATAAATCCTACACAATGTTGAGCACTATTTTTTAAGTGCAAGGACGTACACAACATACAATAAGTGCGGACATTAAATGGCAGGATTTACAGCATACAATAAGTGTGCAACAGGGGTGTGGGGGGTTGGCGATGCAGAGTCTTGGTAAACGCTGAACATGAGCTCCCATGCGTGAACTTTCCTGTTTTGTTTCGTGCGTATTTACAATATCTGCCGCTTAGCTCCAAAACAACGCAGCGTACTTAGCCTGCACTTCCATGACGACTGTCCCAAACTCTGGAGCGCACAGCTGTTGAAGGTACTCCAGTCCCTTCCTCTCGTTGAAGTACTTCCTTTGGATTGCAGTAAAAGCAACCGTCTGACAGGAACACATAACCAACGGGTAAAACAAGGCCCCGGTTTGGAGTTTGTTATTTCTGGTGAATATGATATTTCTGATGGCAGGGTTCTGTGTTGCACTAGCACCTGGAAGTTCTCTGTGATGAGGCTGAACAGCTTGGTCCCTTTACCCTTCTCGCTGGCTGTGTCTGGCATCAGTATCTCCAACGGCACCAGGATATGAAGCTTGGTGATTACCTTCAAATGAACAGCATTAGTACTCCGGATTCACACACCCCTATAAACCTGGAATGTAGACGAGTGCGCCGACATTTATAAGTTGTGACTGTGTTACCTTAGCATAGGTCCCTGTGTCTGCAAACTGAGAGAGGACAAGCTCGGGGCATTTCAAGTTGAGGCTGGCCATACCGATCTCTCCCCTGGCCAAACCCCGGCCTTCCACCACAGCAACAATCACCGAGGCACAGCTGGTGGAGGCAGCAGAAGAGCAGGTCGTTCCTACACCATCGGAGAAGTTAGAATGAGAACATTGATGGGATAGTTGTGTCTTATGTTGTACATCCTGGCACAAATGTTGTACGTCCTGGCACTTAATGTACACTTATTGTATGTTGTACGTCCTTGCACTAAAAAATAGTTCTTTGTATAGCTATCTTCCTAGCTATCTTTGTACTTTATGGGGAAGAGGATAACTTAACAATTGTTAGTGCTTGGCAATTTGTTCTATGAATATCCTTACTGTACCGACAGCGCTATAGTTTCACTTTCTTCTGACAAATTAACTAATTGTAAGTCGCTTTGGATTAAAGCATCTGCTAAATGTCCTTAATGTAAATGTAACTGTGTCTGTCGCTTTAATAGACCAGGATTTAGTGCTGTAGTGTACCGGTATGCTCAGTAAGCGGGGTTCGTGCAGAATGGGCCCCTGGGCCACCAGAACCTGGGGTCTTCCTGAATCGTGGGGTTCCCCTGAAAGAGCTGCCAGTGGTAGATGGAGGGATGAAGTGACCAGCCTGACCCAATCTAAAAAGATGCTGAGATGGACCTGTATCAAATCAAGGTGAGGGGAAGCCATTTCAGAATTGTAATTCAGTCCAAAATAACTGTGAACATTAGCATTAAGACTTTCCTCACTGTATTGCCTCTTGAGGTTGTTTGTTCATTGGCATGTATAAATATAATTATTCTCAATCTGGAATGTTCAACAGTTAATGCAGGCCTATTTATTATCATGGCAGTCACCATCACATACCGGACGCAGGTGATGAAGCGCGGCGAGAACTTGTGTTTGGCGCCCCTGAACTCTGGCGTGATGAGGATGAGGATGACCCGGGGTCCATGGAGACCGGCACATCATGCCTACCTCGACCCAACGGAGACACGCCAGAGCTTTGTCCTGATTCAGGTGTGCCTCCGCCGCCCGTGGTCACCTCCTCCGTGCTGCTTTGAAACATATTCAATTCTTGATAGCTAACTAGATGTTTTTGCCGTTAGCGAAAACTAAGAAAACCGCCATAAACTTGTCACGAGAAGCGCGTGCGCGCGTATGTATTGTACAAAGTGCTGCTCTCGCGCGTTTCGTAACACACGCGTAATGTTTGCATTAATATTGGATTTTACATATAATATAACTATAAAGTCCCATCCCGCTTTTTAACCAACTTTTATGAAAAAAATATTTTACATTAAACGGTTTTAAACCATCCAGTAGTCTATAACCGAGCATAAGTCCTTTGTTTTGTAATTTAAGAATCTAGTCCAAAATTATACTTTTGAGAATTGATAGTGATATTAAAATATTTGAACACAATTATATATACTGACTATATAAAAAATATTTTATAAAGAAGGACTTGGCTGTCAGCCGAGGAGGAACTTGACGAAGAGGAACATGACGAAGAGGAACATGACGAAGAGGAACCTTCAGTCAGGGAGGAAGAATGTGGGGAAGATTATCAGCGCGGACTCTTAAGTCTTAAGTATGGCGGCAGAAAAAGAAAGTAGCTATTTTGTGAGAGAAATCGAGAAAAATGATGGGTGTGTTCTCAAATTAAAACAATGCCACAAAGGAGACGTTGGTTGTGTGGTTTGGGATGCAGCGATCGTGCTGGCAAAATATCTGGAAACGAGAAGCTTTAAGGACCCGGCTACCGGAGGGAACAGATGGGCTGGCCAACATGTACTGGAGTTGGGAGCAGGCACTGGAGTTGTTGGGCTGATGGCTGCATCATTAGGGTAACTTGGTATTCAGATACATTTAGTCTCAACCTGTCATGATTAGTGCTGTCACGTTATAGGTAACGTTTTACTTTGAATGTGTTGAAATAATTAATTGTATTAATCGTAACAGAGCTCACGTCACCGTGACAGACTTGGAGGATTTGCAGACACTCCTGCAAGTAAATATCGTAGAAAACAAGGGGGTTATTAGCTGTGGATCCATCACTGCCAAGGTACTTAAATGGTTTGTACTTATTTTCTGTTTTACATCTGTGCCTGTTTTGGAGTTCCTTATAAACTCGACCTAGCCGACCTAATTGAATTCCTAAGAGCTTTCCAAAATGTTGAATGTAATTGATTATCCGTTTTAAAGGGGTGAAGATGTTTCGGACTTCCTCCCACCTCCAGACTATGTGTTGATGGCGGATTGTATCTATTATGAACAGGTAATGTATCTATTAGGGCTATTATGAACAGATGATTTCATCATTTTCAGAATCAAAGTATTCCTCTAAAATAAAGCAAACTAATAAATGAATAATAATAAATAAACATTGTGATAGAAATTCATATATTGCAGATTTGCAACATGTCTCATTAAGCCTATATGATTTAGTCTGTTGTGCCATTGGTGGAAAGCTTGAAGAAACTTTCCGGACCCTCAACTTGCATCATTTGCTGCTATGAGCACAGAACTGTTGGCATTAACCCAAGAGTCGAAGCACAGTTCTTCGAGGTAAGAAAATAATGTATATTGTTATCTATCCCTTATCTTCCAGTGAACAAATCATTATTTTGTATTTTTTGAATTGCATGTATGCTTGATTATTGCTTCTTTTTTTAAGTTGCTGCGGAAAGACTTCAACTGGGAGGCAGTTCCTTTAGAACAGCAAGACCCAGAATTCAGCAGTCCGGACATCCGAATACTGAATATAAAACGGAATATCTGAATTATTATTTATAACATTTGCCTTTCCTGAGTGAGGCAGAAGAATATTTGTTAATAATTTGTCCTTCTGTTTTGAAGAAGTGTGTGAATTTTTTTTGTGACTTTCATCCGGTAATTGTTAATTCACTAAGTTTTAGTGACTTTACGTGTTTTTCTCTTAAAACAAATGAATTGAAAGGAACAACAGATATCCTCCCTACAATCAAATAAACCTTTCTACCTTGTTAATTGTATGACATCAGTGATTCAGTTAAACCTTTTTTATCTGAATTTTTTTTTAATATTTTTTTTTTAATAATTTTAATAATACTAAATCCTAAGAGAAACCATAAGCCTACATGTGTGTTCTCTTTATATTCCTTTCGCTGTGTACTTGAATTTTGAGTGAGCTTTTTGGCAGTTTACAAGCTGTATTCTATCTGCACCGTGTTGTTAAATCGAGTTGTGGGTGTCCTCAACAAAAGGCCTGGCGCTTGCCCCTTCCTCGTTCAGCCAGCGCCTTAATCTTATGCCAAGGCAGTCTAATGTCCAATTAGTCCTATAAAGTTGGGGGGATTATAGACTATTATTAGTATTAGTCATCAGACAGCTTAGATAATGTATGCAAGGTTGCTGTGAGTGGATGTGCCGTATCTTTTTATTACGGATGATACTTTGAATCATCCTCTGATTTCTGTCTGGGGTTCATTTCAACCAACACTCTGACATTTAGCATTTACAATACACACTCCGCTCAGGGCTATTTGATTGAACCATTGGTTATGGAGGCCTCTCATTTTTTAGTGCCCTTCTATGATGTTTTCTAACTGGCCATGTCTCAGATTTATTTGATTCTAGTAATAAGGATTTATCCTTTTCAACAATGTATAATAAGTAATAGCATACATTCAGATAATTGGTGGATTATGCCACAAACACTAGGGGGCATCAATTGTTCAAATTGAATTACTTGAATTACTGAAGATTATCTCTACACTAAAGATAATCTAATCTTTACTAGTCCACCCCCAAGATTATCTAAAGAGCCAGGTAGGCAAAATGAGAAGATTATATTATTGTAAATCTGAGATATTACATCATAGCACAAGGAATATAAAAGATAGATACAATGCATTGCTAATACATCAAAGTTGAGGGAAAGAGGTAGATAAACACTAGGTTAAATGCCTGTAATTTCAGAGCTGAAACTGCACTGGCTGCCTGTCAGACACCCTGAACGGCACTGCCCACCATGCGAGAGGAATGCCTTTTAAAAGCCCCAGATTAGCTGGAAGATTATGGCCCTTATTTCAGGCATAAACCATGCAGCATGCCCCGTACGTCCACAGGCATGCAGTGGCCCCACTACCTTTCATCCCACCTCCCCCCTGTTTACATAGTGGGGGTTGTATGCATTGGGAACGGCGGCCTTCAACTCTTGAGTTCACCAGGATAATAAGTAAAATGTTCTAGGCCGTAGGCCCACTAATAACAAGTAGCGTTTGTTCCAAGGCTGAGACTAGTGAGGTAATTGTAAGGAGGTGGATAAGAGCAAGGATAAACTGCTGGCCAAGAATCTGCTCAGAATGTAACCGGACTATCTGCGATGGCACAGGACCTTGCATTCATTTAGTGACTGGATTTTGTACTTGCAAAAAAGTGATCTGCATTTCTCCACAGTATTTATTTTCTGAATTCAAATAAGTTGATTGTAGATTGATACATAGGTTAAGCTTTGGATATATATATCCCTGGAAATGGATGGTAAATTATGTCTACAGACATAGCCTAAACGTAAGTGCTATGTTTCTGAGAAATGACGGTTTAACACTGGAGTCCTTTAGGCTTTTGTGTATTATTCTGCTCCCAGAAATTACTGTAAGCGCAGCTGTAGCAGTTGAACAGTGAAATAATGGCTAGTCAGGGATGTGCTATGCATAGCCTTCTGCTTTGAGTTCATTTTTCCCACCCCTGCACTGACACTTTGACTTGGCCCATCTGGCCCATGGGATATTTAGAAAACCAATCCCCATAGTCCCTTCTTTGACCTTGGTCAGAGTACATGAGGGCTAATTCCTTTTCTCTGAGTTGGTACCGAATTCTGGCTCCCCAGTAACTGTTGAAACCAATTATTATACCTTGCAGCTTAAGCATCCCCTTTTGAAATTGAATGGAATTTCAAGTGTGGTGGTATGGAAGATCCTCACACTGAACGAGTACAGCAAAGCCATAATGTGGTCATTTCCCACCAACAGATGGTGCTAAAAATGGCAATGACTCACCTGTGTAATGAGAGAGCAATAAGAGAGTTAACGACTATCAAAGGTACTCATTAAAGTTCACAGGTTGACAATTCTGTCCATTATGACAGCGCAGAGGTACATCTCTGCTCTGTTATATTTGAGGCATCCCTGTTAACGGCATTAAACCTAATAAAACACCATCACCATCTGCCATTTAAGTATTTTCTCATAGTTTTTAACAGCAGAATTGAGAGAAACATCAGCAGGATGGGTGGAGGAGGCATGGAGCGTGACTCAAAAGGCTGTGTGCTGTTTTTTTTTTACTTTGCTGCATCACAGCCAAGCGACACAGTGGGGCCTTTGTGGCATCGTCATCATCACACTGCCAGGAGCCAGGGGACACTGTTCCAGTATAGAAGCCTAATTTTCTCACCAGTTAGCAGGGAGTGGCTCAAGAATAGACACCAAACTGGGCTAATTAAAAATAGACGAGGGAGACAGAAAGTGAGTCTTCTGATTGTGCAGCTTTCCCTTTTTTCCATACTCATACAGGACCAATGCTCACTAGCACAACTCTGATTTATAGATACAACGGGTAAATAGACTCCGCCCACTTTGACACAGTCTCAACGGTTGCACCCTGACCCCCCCACCAGCAGGGATTCTGTTAGGACAGCTGGGCAGCAGTTATAGGATATCAGCATGGAAGAGCATGTTGGATGCACTGACCTCACTATTCCACTCTTCATTATTTACCATTAGTATTGGCCTACACAAACATTGTTAGGACAGTCATATTACTAAATTATAGATGCATAAGAGTCCTGTACTTGAAGTATGCATTTAAAACGAGGAAACAACTCCCTGCTCAATAGGACAAATGTGTGATAGTGAGAATTGTTTCTGAATAAGAGCCAATGAATCGATCCAGTGTTTGTCTTAAACATATGGCATAACACTGTGCTGTTCCTCTGGAGCAGGAGGAAGAGAGGGAGGGGGTGGTGTGTGTGTGTGTGTGTGTGTGTGGTGTGGTGTCCATGTCTGTTTTCCTGAGTCATTACCCCTTTGTAGTCCCGGCCCCATTGTATAGGAGCAATGGGGCCGGGCTTGGTACGGATGTACGGGTTTCTCCGGGCACAGACTGTTGGCTGATGTGTGGCATACTGTCACTGTAAGCAAACACTGACTTCTGTGCAATTACAGCAATCTTGTTAGATGCGGTAGATACGGCCCAGCCGGGGCGCTTCTCCGTGCAGCGGGGTGCAGTCCTCTGAAGGGAGCCATTGGAACGTGGGGAGTGTCCATCATATTGTCGCTGATGTGTTTCAGTCTTTAAGCAGGAAAGAGGAAACAGCTACTGAAGGTTGATATTGGAAGCTGAATCACACCTGTTCCTTTTAATCTGGTTAAAACCGCACTCCAGTACTATGATGACTGTTGGAGCGACTTTTGTGTAAAGAGCTAGGGTTTGTCTTGTCTGTCTAACGTGACTATCACTGGTGGAAATTAGTATATCTAGGACAATTCAAACTAATTCTGACTGGTTTTCAGCTTTACAAAGATTGTTTGTAACAATACCTTAACCCCCCACCCTCCGAAAACAGAGTGTTCCCATCCTCCTGTAATATTCTCCTTGGGGCATATTTAACAACTCACAGTGTGAGGCGATTCACAGTGATGTCCTCACTGAGATCAACTTGAAAAAACACAGCTGGAGGAGTTCAGACACAGCTGTAAACATTAATTACATTAAAACAGCTGTGATAGAAACATTACCTTTCCCAAGAGGATAGAGCCACAGGGGTAATGCATGCATAGATACAGCTCTATGCTTCAACTGGAAAGTTACGATTATATTTTAGATTCATATTAAAATGGAACGTCATGATTGTTTCAATGACCATGATAAAAAGGTTGTAATCCACCACGATTTTCCCCCCAAATGAAAGTGACCTTGAGCCACAGATATGAATGGAATGCAACTTGGATTAAAGCCCAGAGCGCAGTGCGCCATAGCACTGCTCACCAAAACCTTCAAATGGTGTCAATTATAATTCTTCAAGTAAAAGACTATATAAAAACACTAAAGATATCAACCATAGACTAGTCAAGCTCATAGTAGAAGCCAGAGTGCATCTTTGTATGCTTATTCGTTTCACAAGGCAGGAAGAGGCATGCTTTCAGTAGTCTGAGAACGACAGAAAGAAAACCCCAAACTTAACCACTTCCGACCTAGCATCAAACCGTGTGGGTGTTCTCTATTAACGGGGAACCATCCATCAGACACAGCATGAGTGCAGGGATTAGGGTAAGAAAGTGGTTCCCTCCCCAAAGGGGTTAATGCATGTTTATCCTTGATGATAATAGTCAGTGGGCAGAGCTGTGTGCTTCTCCACTCAACTATTTGGAATACTTAAAATAATCGGCCTTAATAGGCATGTATGTTCAATCGTGCACAGGTATACACATGAGTAGAAAGAAAATAAAGGTAGGACAACAATCCCCTTGGGTGTGGCTTTGGTAACATATGCCAAATGGTGTTTGCATACAGACCAATGAAATCCTGGGTGAAGCTCATTTCCCCAACTAGGGTCGAGATAAACCAGGGTCCACTAAAACCATTAAACCAAGTCTCCAAAAACAGGCAACTTATGGTATGTTTGTGGGCTTGTCGTTAAAGGCTTTTATACCAATTCAAAGGCTCTTGTGAAATGTTGCTAAACATTAGCATGTGAAGGGCAGAATAAAGTGTTCCTCTATTTGCAGTATAGAGGAACTATATCAGGAACTGAAGACTGGGTCAGTTCTGATACCAAAACCAGGAGCCAAGCCATATTTAAGAATCGCTATAGGAACAGCCCCAACAAACACGACCTTCTGGCTGCCCGAGGTGATTTTGTCATCCGGATTATTGGGCTCGCTGTACAAAGTAGGTGGGGAATTTTGCAGTAGGTGGGGAAATGTACTGAACCCAGCTTCATTTGTTTTCTGTTGGACTCATTGGTGAATAAGATTAAATGAAATTTCTCCCTCAAATCTGTAGCCGCCAGGAAAGGAGACATCTGTCTCACAATATTCAGCAATACCTAGAAGATATTACAGTGCCTTTCTTAAAACATTTCTAACTGGAATTCCAGCCAAACCCAGAGGGTTCACAAAAGGGCTAGGAAGTCTCATCGTAACCAAGGACAGCTCATAAAACCTGAGCCCGTCTCAGCCCTCACCCCGGGGTGGGTGGGGCCACCGTGTCATCTTTAACGTCTGTGGAAATCATATGGTTGTAATGAAGAGGCCACTGTGGCCATTACAGACCAATTAAACTGCCATCGGTGTCTAATCAAGGCTTCTGACTGGGCCCTGGCCCAAAGTATGTGTTTAGCAGCCACATCAGTCTCCCCAAGCCCAGTTGCCTGTTCAAAGAGAGGAAAGTGCAAGTGCATGGGTTTTTATCCTTTCCTTCCACCATCATATGCAGGTTTTATTCTCTCCATCCGCTCTCACGCGTGAATTATGCGCGTTACCTGACCTGTCCGACAGAAACCTTAGCAACGCGAAAGCAAACATCCTCCTGAGGCATAGCGTGTCTGGCAGACGTTTGTGAATGTACACACAAAGAACGATTTGGTTTAACAGCAGGATAATCAATAATGTCTGCTTGTCCTTGGTTTTAGCCAGACCCCACTCAACTTTCAGGCATAATGGAGTAAGAGGCATATTCTGAGTGTCATACATAAACATAATGCTTTTCCTTGTTTATTTCACAGAAAATGTCAGGAAATCTATTAATCAAATTAACAAATATGGATAATGGATGAAAATGACAGAGTCCAATTAATGAGTGAGAAATTTGGCATGGTTAAGTATCCCTGCAGATATGCTCAGTAGATTTAATGTTACTTCAGAATAGGCATAATACAAGGTATGTAGATGACATAAACACCCCATCAAACTAAGCAGCTGTTGCATAGCCTGATGCATAACATATCAAAATATTAAATGATATACTACTGCCTCTGATAATATATTTTCCTTTCTCAATGTTGGCAAGCCGCAACAATACCCATGACTATACTTGTAACGCAAATGCATTTTTGCTGTTTAATTTGTGCAGTTATGGCCAACAATATTTGCTGCATGTTGCAGCCTTAGTGTGACCCTACCCCACACACCACGTGACCATTGCAGTTCATTGAAGACCAGCAGTTCCACTTCCTGTTTTGTCCATTTTCTCATTCACTGGCAAATTTGTCAGTGAAAGGGGGGCCTACTGAGGTCAACCACACAAAGGCAGATTTTGCACTCTACACTTTATCAATACTATGTGTAAAGTCGGTTTTATCAGTCTCCTGTCTAAATGTATTCCTTCACCCAAATCAAAAATATTCTAGTGGCTGTAAATATACCGGCATACAAACATTCAAAGCTACTGCAAGCCGTAAGGCTGTGATTCATGGTATAGAACAGGGGTCGGCAACCCAAGGCACGCGTGCCACCACTGGCACGTGGCAGCATAATCATTGGTACACTTGAGAAAATAAAAACAATGCGGCAGTGTAATCATTACTACCGATTATTTTTTTGCACTCAATTGTTTTGGGGCATTTCCTCCCAGTGCAAATGTTTAAATGAGTTACTGAAAGCAGTGTTCTGAAATGGGATCAATTAATAGTATGTAGCCTAAACCTATGTTGTGAGTAATAGAGAACAAAATATTTAAAATATTGTTGCAAGTGGCCTGTATGCATGCCTTCACATGGTTTTGCAAAGCTGTACATGTCTTAAAGATATGTGGATGGTTCCATTCTCATATATTCTCGTTTTTTTAGATTTCTAACATTGTAAATATGTTTTTAAATAAGTTTCTGAAAGGGATGTTTTAAGATGGGACATGTAATTATAATTTGTAATCCCATGTTGCAAATATAACAAAAAAAACATACAATTCCAGGTCTTCTGGAAATGTTTTTGGTCGCTGTGTCATAATTCAGCTTAATGTTTAATATATAGTTGCTTAAGGCACACTCATTAACGAGAAAATGTCAAACTGGCACTGCATGTTGAAAAGGTTGCTGACCCTGGTATAGAAGAAAGACACGAGGCCTGTAAAATTATTTTTTTTTTTAATAAGACATTACAATGACATTGTTCTGTACATGGTTCTCCACCCAGTCAAAATTGGAGTAAGAGCTGCACCACCGGTCACCAACACATCACCAACAAGTGGTTCCCTCTGACTGCTGAAGAAATGGATTCTGATAGGGTTACTGTACTTTTGTACTCATGCTACAGATATAGGCTTATCTTATAGTGGGCCCGATCCAGAGACGTATCAAATGGGGTAGCAGACTGCGAGAGCTCAGAGCAGAATGGGATTCCTTTGGAGTTAACCGGACTACATGACGAATGTTAACCGTAACTTAAGATGCATCCTGACAAGCATGTTAAGAGTTAGTGGAGCCTATCAAGTAATTAGCACAATTAAGTATTAGGACGCGACACAATGGGCCAATTGATAACTAGATAGACCCGAGAATGGGGTCTCTGGGAAGGGGGGAACAAACATGTCAGAAGTCACACTTTTTTCCATCTTTTAGTCCTGAATGATGACAGTGAAATGTAAGCAATGTCAAGGGATTCCTTTTTTCTTGCTACGGTCAATACCAATGAGAAGAAATACTCTGCATCACATTAAGGATTGAAAGTCCCTTATGAGCTACTTGACATGGAAAATGTCACTATTGAAAAAAAACCATACATGACTCTTGTGAATGGAAACCCCCGGCCATCTAAGAACCATGACACCAGCTTGACTCCAAAATGAACGATAAAAACTCCAGCTCCTACATTAGAAAATATCAAAAGGAAAAAAAAAAGAATAGGCAAAGGCGGTGATCTGTGGCTTTAACAGTAGGACCAATTAGTTTGATATTCATCAAGCAAGCCCCGAAGATAACAAATGTGATATAGGCCTGTGACTGCATACAAGCAAACTTTAAGCCAGCAAACCCAGTAAAAGATAAATTAGTTGTGGGGTAAACGTAGTATTAAAAATAAATGGAAGATAATTGACTTTTTCTTTACCATATGAGAAGTTATTTGTAACTTGCAACATAATTTCATTATAGTTTTGACCTAAAACAGTCATCACTCATCATTAAGATTTGTAATTTGATGTTAACCATGTCAACCCCTCATACAGTCCATCGCCTGTGGTCGCACAGGAGGGTTGAACATACCAATTTCTATCTCTGATGCGGGTCAAGCCGAGTTTCTCTTGGATTTCATGTGGCTTCATTGCGTCCGGAAGGTCTTGCTTATTTGCGAATATCAAGATGATGGCATCCCTCATCTCTCGGTCATTAATGATGCGGTGAAGTTCCTGCCTTGCCTCGTCGATGCGATCTCTGTCCGCGCAATCCACAACGAAAATTAACCCTTGAGTGCCCGTATAGTAGTGTCGCCACAAAGGACGGATCTTGTCTTGCCCTCCAACATCCCAGACGTTGAACTTGACATTTTTGTAGGTCACAGTCTCCACGTTAAAACCAACTGTGGGAATAGTGGTGACTGACTGTCCAAGTTTAAGTTTGTAGAGAATTGTCGTCTTGCCAGCCGCATCCAGTCCAAGCATCAATATTCTCATTTCCTTGTTGCCAAAGATCTTTGATAGCACTTTCCCCATTTTCTACTCCGCATACAATAAATCTTCCAATAATAAAAATTGACAGCCGCCGAACTAACGTGTCTCACTACTTACTACAATCGGATTATATATTCACTTGCAATCGCATGACTCAATGACAGGCATGTGGGTGCTGTCAGAAATAGACGTGCATGTCAGGAATAAAGTCACACCGCAGGCTTTTCTGTGATTCTGGGTCTTGAGAAAGGGGAGCGGATAAGGTAGACGGGCATGGGGGCTCAGCACAGTACCATGTCGGTAGGGCCTACACGGAGCATGGCGCGGTGATGGACCCACTAAGCAACAGCTGGGGCACAACGTTCATATTATTCACCCAAAAATAAAAATAAAGCCTCAATGGGAGTCTGCAGCTGGGGACAAACGCGGAGTAGGTCTGCGGGTGGTGTCTCACATGAGGCCCTACCCAGGCTGCTCTACTTAGGGGAGATTCTGGCGGTCCTCCTTACCGGGCGCGTCCTTGTTCTTTCAGCACCACCGGGGGAGAAAAGCGGTTTTCCGGGGCTATTCCATCAAAGGTCGGACAAGGCAACGTGATCCACTTGCACAGTTGAGCGTTGAGAGATATAGCACGGGATTCAGCGATGCGTGTGTCCACCGTGCATCTAATCCACGTCTTGTCACCCTACGAAGAGATTGGAGAGGAGTGTCAGACACATTTCCAATGGGCTAATGCTAACGACGGCTAACAGCTAGCTGGTCGCCTAGCGGGCTTCTCGTAGCCAAGTTGCTAACCTTAATATGTGTTGTTGGCAATGGATCACCAGCAGATAAGATCAATTATAGTGGGAACATAATGGTGCATCGGGTCATTCTGAGTCAATCCGCACATTAACATACGCGCCATTTACCTTCTGTAGCCCCCCTTCGTTCTCGGTTATCTCCACCTAGCTTTCTCCTTTCAACCGGATCGCTGAGCTGCTTCACCGGAAAGGTGTGGAACTGCAACAACCGCCACTTCCTGTCTTCTCGCTCTTTCGGCCGCCTGTAGGCTTGTGCAGCACAGTGCAGCTCACTCTTTCTGAGGCAGATCACACATTGATTCAGCTACAACACAAAACAGTTAGAATCCCTCCACACTTTTGCACCCTTTTATAAGTTATCAGTTTGTGTAAATCCTGTCATCATTTCATTGATTGGTAACGTCAACGTCAGTTGGAAGAATATGAGCCGTTTCTGGCTGTGTGATTCAAGGGAGATCAGGGACATTAAGTTCACAGTGGACCAACATCTCCGTAGGGACATTGGTGTGTCCTGGTCTCCTGCTGAACAGAGGTAATAGGCAGAACAACCCTATCAGCCTCAGGTAAAGCACTGTTGTGTTTGGATTTTAGATGGTCATACGTTCTGTGATACAGTCGCTGCTGCTGTTCAGTGCAGTTCATCATTGGATAATCAAGTAATTATGTTCCCGCTCCAGGCTATGAAGCTTGAGCGCATACTGAGGGACTTGGTACCTGCTTGGGCCATGCATTGAGCAGTGATGTATCCCTCGCATAGCTGTAGTAGCTATGTGACACATATAACACATGGAAAGATACTTTATTTCAATTAGGTTGCCAATTGGGATGTCAACTCAATAAATGAATGGATAATCTAATAAATGTAAAGCAATTTTCGATTCATGAAAAAAAACAGGCCCCTGGTTGAGTTTCCAAAAATAATACTATAAATTAAATGCAGTGAAGTCGACATGCGTTTTGCGTCTGTGACGCAATCGGATCCGAATGGACGCACTATCGACGCGCCCCTGGGACTGATGTTGTATAATTGACCCATTTAAAGATGGCTTTATTCAGAACACATTGAACCATAATCAATTGCTTTTTTTTATGCCGCATTCAATCAAACAGAAAAGGGATTCAAATATTAAAGACACTTCAAATAATACTTTTATAGTTAGTTAAAATAGACATTTTAAAAACTCATGGTTAATGAGTCAATTCATTATGTATTTTTTTAAAACTCTTAGTTTCACTATATTGCTACACTACTACTATACTACAGAATTTAGCAAAGCTTTATTTTTCTAAGAAAGAAAACCGAATGTGAACAATAAATGAATTAATTGTGGTCTTTCATCAAGCGGATGACCTCTAGTGGCCGTATTGGGTAGTTTGAATGGGTGAATTTACAATCCCCCCAGGACGTAATTTACTGCAAGAGACCCGGTGAGAAGAACACCCTTTATCTATCACAAACTTAAGTTAGTTCAAGTCTTTTAAACGTTGTTCTTTAAATATATACATTTTTAAATAAAGGAATGAATAAATAGGCCTACATTAATAAATAAGTAAATAAAACAAAAATAATAAATATAAAATAATAGATACAATGAATATAACTTAGAAATAATTAACGCTGTGTCATTTCAATTGTGTGAACAATAAGTCAATATAAATAAAGAAAACAAAACAGACAAACCACACTTAAGGGCAAAACTAAAATGCACTCACCAGTCGATTGACCTCAAAAGTGATTTGCTTTTGCTAAGGGCAAACTAAAATGACCTATTGTCACATTGAAGCCAAAAGGTGTGAGAGAAGTTTTAATGTGTTCAGACATGTTCCTTTTCCGCCGTAGTCGATGAGAAGCACATCCGTCCCACGCAACAGATACTCTGTTTCGGCAAAAAAAGAAATTCATGATATGAATGCAGATTGATTTCTGAAACAACACTGTTACGTCTTCTTCACTAAATGGCTGTTTTAAAGTCTCAAGCTTGATAGTAAAGAAGTTAAAATCATTCTATACCCCTGTAAAAAGCAATAATACGTTTAAAGTTGCTTTGTTGTTTTGAATAACAATGCAATAAACAAAGAATGCCTACAATGATCATTTATCAAAGCTCAAATCTGACCAAATGTTTGCTTTCCAGTCTCTAAAGCAGGGGTCACCAACCTTTTTGAACCTGAGAGCTACTTCATGGGTATAAGTCATACGAAGGGCACCCAGTTTGATAAACTCTTCTGAAATAACAAATTTGCTCAGCGTGCCTTTAGTAATATATTGTTAATATTGATTAATGATACTCATCTATGTGAAGACACTGATCATGTTAATGATTTCTCGCAATAATTATCAACAATGACTTAAAAAAGGTGGGAAAGAGTTGTTCAAGAATGAGCTGTGCTATTTTCAGAACCGGCCTGCGGGCCCCTCGTCCTTGCGGGCGCCCTGGTGCCCGCAAGGACGAGTGCCCGCAAGGGGCACTGTGTTGGTGACCCCTGCTCTAAAGAGACTCTCGAGTAAGTCCAGTCTCTCAGCAGGGAGTCCTATAGTCTCTCAGCAGGGAGTCCTATAGTCTCTCAGCAGGGAGTCCTACACAAGTCTCTTAACAGGGAGTCCTAGTCGGGTCTGTAAGCAGGGACACACGCACACGCGCACACACACACACACACACACACACACACACACACACACACACACACACACACACACACACACACACACACACACACACACACACACACACACACACACACACTAGGTCTTGTTAACTCTCAAAACCAGTAGCTCCCAATAGGTGTGGTCTTGGAAAAGTTGAGCACGCAAGTCGACGCACCACAAGAGTCCTGAAGAGCCACACTGCATCCAACGTCTGTCTGTCTGATTCTCTCTATATCTTTCTCTCTGTCTGCCTGTCTGTCCCTCTTTATCGTAAGATATTTTGTCCTTCTACGTTATTGATGTAGATAGCGACTAAAGAAAGTGGCGGAAAACGTCATATGCAATAGTAGGCTACTCACCAATACTTACTCTTCATGCAGCCCTTCGTCCAAGCGATCTAATGTCGCTCTGCAGATCAGGCTGGCTCCAAAGCTGTAATGCCGATTCAAGAATCCCAGAGTAAAAGTAAGCTTAGTTTATGATAGCCTACTGCGTAAATTGCTCTCCGTAGCCACAGAACGATGGAGACCGCGGCCGGGCTGTCATTGGTCAGCTAAAGTCTCATTCTCGCAGCCCCTAATGTTCCAGCGGTGAAATGCAATACCATTTTGAAAACTGCAACGCAGAACTTCGAAAGGCTCACGACTCCGTTGAAGCGTCTGCGTGGTCACAGAGTTGGATATGCAGAGTACTATAACGGAACCCTAAGATTTACGCATAAATCCAAATTGACCTGATATTTAGCATGTGTTGCAAGATGCAATATTAGATACCTCAGATATGGAAGAGGTCCACTATAATACCATCAGCAAAAAATCACAAAGAGCTAAAAGACTTCAGACCAGTAGCACTTGCATCCTTGGTAATGAAAAAATGTGAGAAAATTATTAAGGATGAAATATGTCTCTGTTCAGTGGTAAACTTGACCCATTGCAGTTTGCTTATCAAACTGGGAAAAGTGTAGATGATGCAAAACTCTTCATTTTTGATACAATGTATAAACATTTTAAAAAGCCTGGATCTCATGTTGGACGGTTATTTGCTGACTTGTTTTCTGCTTTCACTAAGATGCAGCCACATATTTTAATTAAGAGACTAGCTGCTGAGTTTGAGTTACCCCATCAGATACTGTTGTTGCTTTTAATTTTCTTAACAGACAGAACTCAAAGGGTCTCTTTAAATGCACACTTGTCCCAGGCCATTACTTCGAATACTGGTTCACCCCAAGGGTGAGTGAGTACCCTCACCCCTGTTGTTCATTATGCACACAGATGTAGGTCCTCTGAACAGGGAATTTTTTTTATTTGAACAGCTCCAGTTAGAAATGTGCCTTTTATTGTCATCTGTGTTCAGTGATTGTATATGATGTTTATTTGGTCAATTGAACTGCTCGTGGTGTTTTTTCGTGCTTATTTGGGGTTATTGATGACTATAATCAGGGTAGGCTATATCAGGGGCGTTTCTAGGTTTATGAAACATCAGGGGCTTAGCCTAGAGGGCGGCATTTTATTTTGTAATGCTTTATAGTTCATTCACATTTTTTCATAATGCTTTACCTAAATAAACAAAATGTTCAGTTTATTATAGCTTTAAATAGCTAACTGATAGCTGGGCTGCTTATCTCCAAACCCAAGTGGGTGCTACATATTGGTGGTGGTTAGTGAGGTCCCCCCTTCACTTTAGGCGTCTTTGAGTGTTATTAATTATTATTATTATTCATGTTTAACCTCTGTTTTCCTTTTATTCCTAGTCTGTTTTACAAAGTTTTGAATGATGACTATATGCTCTGTAAGGTGACCTTGGGTGTCTTGAAAGGCGCCTCTAAATTAAATGTATTATTATTATTATTATTATCTAAAGTTCAATTCAAGTTATTTCAGAGTAAAATGAATACAAGTGAGACAAACCTTACATATATACATATATATATATATTAGTGCTGTCAAGCGATTAAAATATTTAATCGCGATTAATCGCAATAATGTCATCATTAACTCGCGATTAATCACACATTTTTTTCTATTCTAAATATCCCTTGAACTTTCGAACAAAACACTTGCCCAGCAAAGAAGGGAAATACTATAAAATGTATTATTTAAACCAATATGAATATTCCTACCGTACAGGCCTATACGAGTCATCCGAACCTATGAAAATTATGCTCATACATCTGGGTAATAAAAGGTACTGTGACATACAATAAACAAAACAAAAACTGAACCTAAAGAAAGACAAAGTTTGTTATTGGTTGACTAATGTTTTTTTAACCAATTACAATAAAGACCATTTCCTAATTAACCTTATTGTTTTTTCGGAAGTACCGTATTGGTCCGAATATAAGACGACCCTGATTATAAGACGACCCCCCGTTTTTAAACACAAACATTTAGAAAAAAAGATTTGCAGACCAGATTTGCAGAACAAAGAAAACACAGTGAATTAAACACTTGTTATATTAATCACAATAATAATAATGCCAGTAAAGGCCAAGGCACTTTAAAGGCAAAATATGTACAGTATGATTCAAAATTAATATCAAGCAATAATCAAGCAACATTGTGAACATTTTTAAATAACAGAGAAAATACAGGCGACATATTTAACTAAACTTAACAAAAATTCGCCAAACTTCGACTTCGATGTCTCTCTATCTCTCACACACGTCCTCTGCCCCGCTGTGTTCGCCCTCGCTGTCATTGCTCCCCAGCTGCTCCGCTTCCACCTGCTCCTCCCAAAGCGCGTTTTCTCTGACGTATTCAAAAACTCTCCGGTCAACCTCACTGAAACGACCACTTTGAGGAACACGGTAGGATTTGCGCTGACTGTTGGCATCTTTGAGACGTTGGTTTGGTTCTCTCCATCTTCTTACGTTACACTCCGTGACCCCGAACTTCTTGGCAGCTTGGCAGTTGTAACTTGACTCTGCCTCCTCCGCTGTTGTTGATTGACCCGACCCACTTTTGAGCCACTTGTCCCAGCCTGTCTTTAAACACCGGTAACGGTCTGGTTGTTAAAGGTCCCATGACATGAAAATCTCACTTTATGAGGTTTTCTAACATAAATATGAGTTCCACTAGCCTGCCTATGGTCCCCCAATGGCTAAAACTTGCGTTTGGTGTAAAACGAGCACTAGCTGTTCTGCTCGCCTTTGAAACGGAGGCTCAAGTGCGCTGATTTGGAATGTCTGTATTTATGACGTCACCAAGAATCTCAGCTCCTCCCCTTACTCTACCTGGCCCGCCCAGAGACTTTGGCCCGCCAATGAGACTCGACCGTGCCAGCGCCACATGTGTGTGTGTGTGTGTGTGTGTGTGTGTGTGTGTGTGTGTGTGTGTGTGTGTGTGTGTGTGTGAATACACACACTGTAACGCAAGTGTTTCTGGTCGGTTCTTTGATGTTTCCACAACGAGACTGTTGTGGGGGTTATCTGAGCCATGGTTGAGAAGGAATTGGGGGAAAGGAACTTTGGCTTTGACTCGCTGAAGTACATGAACTGCGACATGCCGCCAGTTGCCGCGAGGCACCATCGCCCGACAGCGGGCAGCCGGCAGCAGGCAGCGCCCGGTTCAGTCGACTTCAGGTTGATGTGAAAGTGGAAGAACCAGAGACGTCGCAGAACCCGACAAAGTCATTTGTGATTCATAATATCGTCTGGAGGCGCACACAGCTTTTGGCCGTGATAATATGTATTAAATTATATAGATTTCTATGTATTATATGATATTATTTAGATATAGAGCTCCAGGACTGAAACGCAAGTGTTGTACACTTCCTTATTATTTGGATAACCGTTCTGCTTTTGGTGTTATGGCGCATAACACGTCGGACTCTCGTCTCTGGTATTTCTACAACGAGACTCGTATTGGGGGTTATCTCAGCCAAGGTTGAGAATGAATTGGGGGGAAGGAACTTTGGCTTTGACTCCCTCAAGAACATGAACCACGACATGGAGGAGAAAGGGATTGTTGGCGGCGAATGTCCCGCTGTATGCGTGTCTATTGAGACCCGCTGAGGGACCACCGCCGGAGGCGGAGGTGCCTAAGCGCTGCCCGGCAACGATCCCTTTCTCCTCCTTGTCGCGGTTCAGTCTACTTCACATTGATGAGGACGTTGAAGAACCAGGAACGTTGGAGAACCCAACGCGGTCGTTTGAGATTCATAATATCGGCTCACACAGCTTTTGGCCGTGATAATATATATTATATGATATAGATATCTATGTAGGCTATATGATAATATTTAGATATAGAGCTCCAGGACTCCCGTGTGTTCTAGAATATTTACAGAACACGGCTAAAGGCTATGCGCCTCGCCATTGCGATACATCCACTGTAAACAGAGCGCATGGTATCGTGGCTGCAAGCTGCTCAGGGCCACACCCCCACCCTCCTCCTTGACCCGCCTCGCTCCTTCTCATTTGCATTATAGCTACAGACACCAAAACAGCGCATTTGGGGGAAGCTCAATGTGCGACTGGCTCGGAGTGGCTGTAACTCTGCACCACGGCTGAATTTCGGGAACGTCTTTGAATACTGTGTTAGTTGCCCACTAATACCTATATTAAAGAATACATAAAATAGCATGTCATGGGACCTTTAAGGACGCTGGACTACTTCTTCCCGGAACCAATTTCTGGCGCCACCTGCGGGCCCGAATGTGTATTGACATGTAAAGGGAGAGGCGAAGAAGTGAAGCTGCACTCTGAATACTAGACCCCGAATATAAGACAACCCGACTTTTTAGGACCTATTTCGCGGGGGAAAAAGGCTGTCTTATATTCAGACCAATACGGTATGCTTTCAGTACCCCCTTGTGTATTCCACCAGGGGAGAAACCTCCCTTATCTCGGTGGCCCTGACACACACGAGAAGACAGGCTCACATACACACGTGGTTCTTGCCTCTTCCATCTTTTTTATTTTTTTTTAGACTGCGGTAAAGTCCTGAAAGACCATTTGTTGCATATTTCTCCTGCAATCTCCTAAATTCTTCTGCTAGCTGGTCTTGCTAGTACTGTTGGGCCAGTTTGGGGCACTCTCTGACCCAATGTCCTGGTTGCTTCCAATAAAAACATCCCTTGGTGGCTGCTCGTGGCCCTCCTCGGCCTCCTCCTCCCCTAGGCACCTCTATAGTTGTACGGGGTACATGGGCGTGACCGGTGGGGGTGGACCCTGGTGGGGATCCTGAAGCTGGTATTACTGGATGGAAACTCAGTTTGGTCATCGCGGAGTGGTAAGAGGGGCAATCCTTGATCCAATGACCTTGTAGCTTGCACACCCCTGTGTGTTTCGTTGCGGCGCTCCGCCTCTTCCTCCTCTTCCTCTGTATCCCTGGTTCTGGTATTGTTTCTGCTGATATTGTTGCTGCTGGTATTGTTGCTGCAGGGCAGCCATCACATACCCACGGTATTCGCTGGGTTGGTATCCCGGCTGTAGCCATTCAGGTAACGGGACCCTGAGACACTGGCGCCATTGGTTGGGTAATCAAAGACATCATGGCCAGGGGTTCCTGGATGTCTATCTTTTTTACGCAGCTGGATCTTCTCCATTTCCTTCTTTATCTGCAACCTTTTGAGTTGTTTCTCCATGTCTTCTAAATCTTCTTCCTTGCCTAACCGCCTCTCTCCATCAAGATTGAAGTGGTGAATGAGGTGTTCTACCCACTCCGCCCATGGTTTGGTGGACAGCCCTACCACTTTGCTTTGTCTTTAGCCCCTTCTGGACCCCAAGTGGCAATCCCTTTAGGATTGCCTGCTGGAAAACCTTGATCGCTCGGGCGCTGCCGTGTGGGTGACAGTCATTTTTGTCCGCCCACAGCCCTTCGGCCCTCTCTACATACGCAAAGATGGAATCTCTGAGTGCGATGGTCAGGCCGGCGATTCACACTTTGCTTTTGTCAGGTGGGTATAGTTTCTTGAGGCTCCTCCAGAAGAGGTTCCGATATGTATCGAGGAAGGTTCTGTCAGGCAGTTCCTCAGTTCGGGTCAATCTCTCCCGTTCAATAGCTTTTGTGGGGCCGTGCGCCCTGCCGATGATGGCTCCAGATGTCTCCATCTCAAACGACCTGGTCCAGGCCCCCCGCTGGGAGCAGTGGCAAGCGGTTGGCCAGAGCGGCCATGTCCCAGTGGCCCCATGGTGTATAGGTTTCTCTCCCCTCTGCGTCTGTCAGCAGAGGTGCCAAAAAGTTTGGCTGGGGGGAACGGGACCCGCTCTGGTTTGGCCGGGGGCTACTGGTGTTGTTCGGGCACTGGTCTGGTATTTTTGGGCACTGGGGACTAGGATCTTTCGACCTGGTCCTCATGGCATGGGGCCCCCCTTTAGTTGGGGGCTGTTTGTTGCAACCGGGGCCGGGTTGAGGGGCCGACGGTCGCCCCTTTTCCTGGCTTCCCTGGAGTTTGTTCTCCCTGTCTTCCCTGTATCCTCCCGTTTCCTTATCGTCTCTGCTGTCGTGCGTTGATCCGCGTTGGGTCGGACTGTGGGAGTCTTGTCTTGACTCAGGTCCAGTGGCTCTTCTCTGGGTGTTATGTTTCTTCTGTTTGGTCCCAGTCCCTCTTTCAGACTCCTCCTTTTGTTCCTTCCTTCGTCCTCGTATCCTTGGACTCCTCTCCAGGTTTCGTTCTTCATGGGGTCATCTGCTCTTTCTTGTGTTTTCAACTCTTGGTTTTCCGTGTTTGTAGTAGATTTCTTGGCTCCTCTGGTGTTCTTCTCTTTCTGTATCACAGTTCCCCTTTTGGTGGTGGGGTGTTTCATCTCCTCTCCTCGATGGTTCTCCATAGTAGTTATCCGCATATTTCCCTCCGTTCTCTCTGTGCCTCTCAGCGGGCCGGTCCATGCTCTCTGGCCTCCTGTCCTGGTACCTTCTGCTCGAGATCAGCGGGGAGCAGGCTTCTTCTTCACTCTGCTTCTTTCTTTCTGATCCTCCCAATCCAGGGCCTTTCTTGTCCCCTTTGAGGATTCTTTCTTGTCATCACCGTAGCAAGTATTGATTAGACAGCGATCTATTAGAAACCTAATAAACCGTTGGAACACGCAAGTATATATATATATTCGATATATATAATATTCGAATATATTCGAATATTAATATTAATAAACAAACAAACTTTGAATATGATTTTTGGACAAAAGTCAAAGCCCTAGTGTCCATATCAATTGCCACATTGTAGGCATTGAGCAGGGTGAAGGTGTACCTCTCTCTTTTCTTCCTTCTTTCGAGTTAGTCCTTTTTCTGCTTCTTCCTTGCGTTCACACGTTTGATCGCAGCCCTTTTGCTCTCTTGTAGGGTGTAGTTCCAGGCGTCTGTGGTTAGGTTGGTGTCGACCTTCACCCCCGCAGCCCATACTCCCCTCTACTTCCCATTCTCTTCTATACTTCTAGCCCAGACTCTTTGCTCTCTAGAGGACAGCGGTTTGCTTTCTTGGGCGTTTTCTGCCAAGTGCATGGCTAGCTTAGCTCTCAGTGGGCCGGGGTGTCTGGTTTGGGTCTCGCCTTCCCTAGACCCACAGGTCGAGTGTGTCCATTACGTCCAGAAGCACACGTACTCTGGGGGCTGGGTGTTGGGAAAACCAGTGGTAATTCACTTCTTGACCAGCAGGGGGTGTCGTTGAGGTGAAATCTATAGTAATTCTCTCTTTGGCCAGCAGGGGGGGGGGGTTGTTTAGGTAGGACTGGTGGTATTTCCTCTTCTCTGCCAGCAGGGGGAGTCACTGAGGTAGAACTGGTGATAATTCTTCTTCTTGGTCAGCACGGGGAGACGTTGAGGCAGAACTGATGCCAGTTCCCTTCTTGGCCAGCAGGGAGAGACGTTGAGGGAGAACTGGGGATAGTTCTCTTCTTGGTCAGCAGGGGATTCGCTGAGCTAGAACTGGGGATAGTTCTCTTCTCAGCCAGCAGGGGGAGACGTTAGGTCGGACTTTAGCTACAGAGACTGCCAAGAACTCCAAATATGGTGGTGGGGAAACTACAAATTTATCAATGCCAAAAAGCTCCACAGAGCCCTTATCTGTACTGCTGGAATATGTGGTATTTTATGGCATAGGCCGGGGCACCTCTCACTCACAGTAGAACACACTCTCTATCTGTCTCCTCTTTGCTGTGTGTGTGTATGTATATATATATATATATATATATATATATATATATATATATATATTAGAGCTGTCAAGCGATTAAAATATTTAATCGTGATTAATCGCATTAATGTCATAGTTAACTCACGATTTAATCGTGATTAATCGCAAATTATTTTTCTATGCTAAATATCCCTTGATTTTTTTGTCCCATAATTCTTCTCATTTTAATTCTCTTATCAACATGGTGAAGTGCATCGGCTTGTCTTGTGCAAATTATTTTTTATTGATAACAACATTGGCATATACTGATCAAAACAGGACGATACAAAAAAAGAGCCTATAGTGCAATTAAACGACTGCTTTGAACAAATATCATTTGAACATAGCAGTCAGGCTACTGCTTCTTTGTTTTGAGCCAAAGAAAAAAAAAAAAAAGATTATTATTATTTTTTTTTTTGTAAATAAAATATTTGCGTTAATCGCGCGATAATTTTTTAACGCCGTTAAAATTGGTTTGCGTTAACGCCGTTAATAACGCGTTTAACTGACAGCTCTAATATTTATTAATATTTCTTACTGTATTCTATTTATTTATTTATTTTAAAAAAAAAGCACTGAACAAGATCTGCACCTTAATTTCGTTGTGTAAATACTTTGTATTTAACCCAATGACAAATAAAGATTATATTCATATATATATGTGCATGCGTGTATGCGTGTCTATATCTGTGTTGCTCACTAATATTGTTTAATATAGTGTAAGCTCAGATATTGTCTCTCTGTACTCCTCTCTATCAGTCTCTCTGTCTTTGTCCCTAAATTCTTCTTGAAACTCTAATGGAAGGGGCTATTCCTTGTTTTAAGACCTGCTTCCTGTGTACTATCCCCTCTATCTCTGTCTACACAGTACCATCTGTTTTTTGGAATGTTGACCTTCTCTCTTCGACAAAGAGTCATTAGGACTCTTCACCCAGGAGGAAAAAACAGCAACCAAGCGCACATATGGGTTATTCACAAAAAGTGTTATGATACATGCAAGTTGGCTTAACTCCACACCATTAGAAATATATATTGCATTCGTAGTCAACATCTTACAACAATTACAAATAACTTTACTGGTCCCCCCAGACTTCTATACGCACAGTTGTATAACCTGTGTCTGTTCGCCCTTGCCAAGCAAGGCTGGCTACCGAAATGAATCCAGGCCTTCACAGGCCGACTCTGAAATGATTCTGTACTGGTCCCCCCAGATTTCTATATGCACAGTTTTAAAACTTGCATCTGTACTATGTCCAATGTTTCCCATACATAGACCAATGTGTGGCGCAGTGCCACAGAATACAACACCAAGCGCCACAAATTGATTCTGCCTATTATTATTTTTCTTTACCAAGGGTGCACTCACACTAGGCCATTTGGCCGTCGCAACTGTGGCCTGGCCGCGGTCGGTTCTTGTACATACGTCATCACGTCGTAATACGTCATCACCAAGCGTCCGCTGCGCGGACCATAATAAAGTCTGCCGCCGGTCAGAGTTTTAACAACAATGGACAACAACACAGAGAACACAGTTCGCACTTTGCTGAGTCTGTTGCTTATTTGGATATATGTTTACCGTTTAATGGGAAAGAAGGCTCGTCGCCTTTATTATGTCCATGGTCGTCGCATGGACTATACGTCATCCAGCTCAGGTTGCGTAGCCGTGCGTGTGCGCGTGTCGGCTCATTAGCATCTGTACCGTAGCGGCCCGTACCGTAGCAGCACACCTCTCCCAAGTGGCCAAATTGACCTGGCTGGGCCAGACTGGCCACACTCACACTGGCAGATTTGAGATCGGTTAGGTATGAAAACGGCCACGGCCACGGCCAGATGGCCTAGTGTGAGTGCACCCCGATTTTGAAATATCGTTCCGTTCATTCATCTCCGCATAGCACTCTTTCTCCTTGTCATTCTCGTTCACAAACGCACACAGAGACAAGCGCGCATGCATGCCAATGGTGCGCGGGTAAACTACCACTTAACGGATAAACCCGCGTATCATACATGCATATGCACTGAAGGTGGATTCGCCCGGTCATTATCGGGAAAATAAGCCCCGACAGGGCGAACAGGACACCAACGCTGCGTGTCGGTGTCCTGTTCGCCAGGCTTGCCAAAATGAAAAAAATATAGTTTCTTTTTACAGTTTATTTGTTACCAGCATTCGTAGTGTTGATCAGCAGAGAAAGTCTGCCAAAGACGTTGGCCAAATCCCATTTCTACCCCGTAGGCCCCATCCCATTTCTACCCCTTACCCCTTACCCTTACCCCTTCAAAACAAGATGGAGGGGTAAGGGGAAGGGGTAAAGGGTAGAAATGGGATTGGGCCATTGACGTCGCTTAGCAACCAAAGACGCTGGGGTTGACAAGTTACCGGTACTTGCGGAGTGATACCAAAGTCATTAGAGGAAAAAATCCTTTGTTTTCCTTGACAGCGGTCAATTATACTATGATTATAGGCTACTTAGCAATGGTGAATTATCAATAATACAACGGGTGGCTTGAATCCAGCGATCTGATTGGTTCCTAACTGTTGTATAATGAGCGTATACATAACTGCTATGACGCCCAATCATTTTGTGAAAGTTTGCATATCACTCCGCGCCTGGAAGTAGAAACAGTTACAAAGTAAAAAATATGTTGAACGATGGAGAGGGTGTAAATGTTGTTACTCCGGGAGTGAGCAAGGCGATGGAGAGAATAACGAAAGCTTAGGCACACGGCGAGTGAACTGCTCCATAGGATAAATGCCGGCGAACCGCTCTAGCCGAGCCTTCTCTCGGAGCCGGAGGGACGCTAAAGTATGTTGCATAGCAACCGTCGTGCATTTTGAAGGCAGCCAGGAGGGACTAACTTTTTGTATTCTTTAATAAAACGGCTACTTTGACTTTCTTGGTTTCTTTTAAAAGGTAGTGTGTCTATGACTTTCGTTTTGCCATAATAGTAACCGTTGTATAAAAGCAATAGATCACTTCAGTCAGTGGTATGTGTTCATTATACCACTGTGAAGTGGGTCGCCGGCCCTCCGCTGCGCGTCGGGCCGAACAACACCCCTTAAAAGTGGTATAATGAGCACATACCACAGCCTGTCATGATCTATTGCTTAATTATACAACGGGTGGCTTAAATCCAGCGATCTGATTGTTGTATAATGAGCGTATACATAACTGCTATGACGCCCAATCATTTTGTGAAAGTTTGTATATCACTCCGCGCCTGGAAGTAGAAACAGTTACAAAGTAAAAAATATGTTGAATGATTGGAGAGGGTGTAAATGTTGTTACTCCGGGAGTGAGCAAGGCGATGGAGAGAATAACGAAAGCTTAGGCACACGTCGAGTGAACTGCTCCATAGGATAAATTGCCGGCGAACCGCTCTAGCCGAGCCTTCTCTCGGAGGGACGCTAAAGTGTGTTGCATAGCGACCGCCGACCATCGTGCATTTTGAAGGCAGCCAGGAGGGACTACTTTTTTGTATTCTTTAATAAAACAACTACTTTGACTTTCTTGGTTTCTTTTTAAATGTAGTGTGTCTATGACTTTCGTTTTGCCATAATAGTAACCGTTGTATAAAAGCAATAGATCACTTCAGTCAGTGGTATGCGCTCATTATACCACTGTGAAGGGGGTCGCCGGCCGAACAACGCCCCAGTGGTATAATGAGCACATACGCTTAATTATACTACGGTTGGCTTAAATCCAGCGATCTGATTGGTTCCTAACTGTTGTATAATGAACGTATACATAACTGCTATGACGCCCAATCATTTTGTGAAAGTTTGCATATCACTCCGCGCCTGGAAGTAGAAACGAACAAAATTTTAACAGTTGTATTAAAGCAATAGCACAGTTCACAAATATAAGTCACCGCCGGGAGTTGTGGAGGCCCCATGCAAGTGAACGGAACGTTCCAAGGCATTGAGAAGACCCGTGTAATAATTACGATTACGACGGCAACAATCACTTTCTACTACATGCTGCGATTCACTCTGAACTGCAGGGAACGGTTGGCCGGTTAAACGCTGATTGGCTGTTACGTTAGGTCACTCAGTAAGTGAACGCTGATTGGCTGTCATCACGGGAATGTCGGGGCAAAGTTCAAATATTTAAACTTGAGCGAAAGTTTCACGCTGCAAATCCTCTTGAACGCGCTCAAACGTGACAGGGCGTTCATGCCGCGCATCGAGTCAAATCTTGCTGCAGGTTTTTCTAGCGACAAATGTCACCTGATTCGCGTCGCTGCATTGACTTTCTATGGAGTCGTGTCGCTCCGCCACGTTTGGTGTGAACGCACAGTAGCTACTTCAGCTTCTACTACTATTTCAGTTACTACTACTACTTCAGCTACTAATACTACTACTACTACAGCTTCTACTACTACTTCAGCTGCTACTACTACTACTTCATCTTCTTACTTCAGCTTCTACTACTGCTTCAGCTACTACTACTAATACTTCAGCTGCTACTACTACTACTACTTTCAGATTCTTCAGGTCAATTCATTTTACATTTCCTGATTCCGACAGTCCAAACCATATCATTCTTGGACTAAAACTAGCAAATAACAACTTAAGAAGAAACTTCCCCTTTGCTTTTAACAACCAGAAATACAATGTTTTTTTGTTTTTTTTGGTCCACAAAGTTTAATCTGATCTCATAAAACCACTATCAACAGATAATCCAGTGACCAAATTCTGCAACTAAACATGGTGTCTGCAATCACTGACTAAGAGAAGGTTTCTTAGGAAAAGGGTAATTTGCCTTCAATCGGAACACATGTTCTTCAAGGCAATCTAGTGGTCATATGTGTATTTGCGAATGTTTGGCTTGGTGTCATTCGATTATATTTGCCCTGAACTTTAAATAGAGGTGTCAAGCGTCAAAATGGTAAGATATCTACCTGTTTGTGTCTCATAGTACGACAGTGCTTCCAACTGATAATGATCAACTGATAATTATTTCAGGTGGAAATGTAATCTTCCACTTATGCCGTGTTCCAGCTTTATTCACTTTAACCAAGTAGTATCCACATTGAATATTCCACTTGCACAACAATCCTTATATTGGCATAAATATATCATATTATAGCCCTTGCAGTTTTGGAGATATTCTCTATTTACTTTGGGTACGTTCTTTTCTGAAAAAAACTGTTTTTACCCCTGGTATCGAAAATGGTATAGAATTACCATATTTTTCCAGGTATAGTATCGAAGTTAGAAAATCCAGTATCGTACAACACTACTATAAACGTGATTGTGATTATTCAGTTAGATCTACAAGAAACGTAAGAGTTAAAAAATACATATCTTTGCTACTACCTTGGACATTTAGTAGTGCACATTTGCATAAAATCAAGATTAAAGCATGCAGGTCTACATATAACTGGGCGACAGCTTTAATAGGTTGCAACGGTGGACTGAAATCACTTCATGGCACGATGTGACCAGTCGGTAAATAAGTAAAAGTAAAGTAAAGAAGTTTGTTATTTTTTAAACACGTACATGTGTGGAAGCTGATATTTGGCTTCAGTCTGAGCTTCATTTTTCCGCAATGATTTGCACTTTTCTTTCAGCTGTCGGCATTCAGACATATTTTCTGCACGAAATGCAGTTTCTATTTTAGCATGAAGTGAAATGAAATACAATTGGGAAACAACTTATTTGGAAATCATACTCCAAGGCTCTTAGTTCAGTTCAGTTTTATTTGTCATTGTCACAGAATAACAACGAAATGTTGTTAGAGCAGAACACAGACAGGCGTATAGTTTTAGTTGTCAACCAATTTATACATTTATACTAGTGCTGTCAAGCTAGAATGAACAAACGAACGAGTTTCCGGTAGCACTAACTCCACTGAGTCTGACTGACTCAGCTGAGAACCGTGCAATGGCGTGCATTCCATGATGCGATTTACCGCTACCGGAAACCAGGCTGAACGAACAAACGATTCGCGAACGACTCCTCCCAGTTCAGTCGAGTTTCCGGTAGCACTGAGTCTGACTGACTCAGCTGAGAACCGTGCAATGGCGTGCATTCCATGATGCTACCGGAAACTAGGCTGATTCGCGAACGACTCCTCCCAGCTCAGTCGAGTTTCCGGTGAATCGATTCACCGGAAACTCGACTGAGCTGGGAGGAGTCGTTCGCGAATCGTTTGTTAGTTCAGCCTGGTTTCCGGTAGCGGTAAATCGCATCATGGAATGCCCCCCCACTCCCCATTAGACTTCTCCTTTTGTGGCCTTTCAGATTTTCCACTTCTTCATTTTTCCGCAATGATTTGCACTTTTCTCTCAGCTGTCAGCATCCAGACACATTTTCTGCACGAAATGCAGTTTCTATTTTAGCATGAAGTGAAATGAAATACAAATGGGAAACAACTTATTTGGAAATCATACTCCAAGGCTCTTAGTTCAGTTCAGTTTTATTTGTCATTGTCACAGAATAACAACGAAATGTTGTTAGAGCAGAACACAGACAGGCGTATAGTTTTAGTTGTCAACCAATTTATACATTTATACTAGTGCTGTCAAGCGATTAAAATATTTAATCGCATTAATGACATAGTTAACTCACGATTAATCGCGAGTAATCCTGATTAATCGCAAATCTTTTTTCTATGCTAAACATCCCTTGATTTCTTTGTCCAATTAATTCTTCTCATTTTAATGCTCTTATGGAGAAGTGCATCGACTTGCCTTGTGCAAATGTTTTTTTATTGATAACAACATTGGCATATACTGATCAAAACAGGACGATACAAAGAAAAAGCCTATAGTGCAATTAAACGATGAACATACAATCATACTGCCTTGAACATAACAGTCAGGCTACTGCCTCGTTGTTTTGAGCCCAAAAAAAATAAAAAATAAAAAAAAATTAAAAATAATAAATTGTGTTTATCGCGCAATAAAAAAATTAACGCCGTTAAAATTGGTTTGCGTTAACGCCGTTAATAACGTGTTTAACTGACAGCACTAATTTATACATAATTGAATCTACATGAATCAATCGCACTTTACACAAAATAACTACTCATGAATCTCATAAATACCCCATAGATTCCCCATAACCAGTAACCAAGTGCTTAGTGCAATAAATAAATAAATAGATAGATACATCTGCCGGGGTTTGGGTTGTTGAGTATTTTGCAGCAATGCAAAGTCCAGGTCACAGTTATGGAGGTGTATGGGAGGCAATTATGTTAACTATGTCATTAATGCGATTAAATATTCTAATCGCTTGACAGCACTAGTATAAATGTATAAATTGGTTGACAACTAAAACTATATGCCTGTCTGTGTTCTGCTCTAACGACATTTCGTTGTTATTCTGTGACAATGACAAATAAAACTGAACTGAACTAAGAGCCTTGGAGTATGATTTCCAAATAAGTTGTTTCCCATTTGTATTTCATTTCACTTCATGCTAAAATAGAAACTGCATTTCGTGCAGAAAATGTGTCTGGATGCTGACAGCTGAGAGAAAAGTGCAAATCATTGCGGAAAAATGAAGAAGTGGAAAATCTGAAAGGCCACAAAAGGAGAAGTCTAATGGGGAGTGGGGGGGCATTCCATGATGCGATTTACCGCTACCGGAAACCAGGCTGAACTAACAAACGATTCGCGAACGACTCCTCCCAGCTCAGTCGAGTTTCCGGTGAATCGATTCACCGGAAACTCGACTGAGCTGGGAGGTGTTGGGAAAAACGGTCTGTCTAGCTACTGGACCAGATAAAATGAGACGGAGAGGTAATAAAGTCTATCGGCACGAGGACCTTGGATTTATTAAGTAAAGTGGCAACGGTTATACAGAGTCATAAAGCGTGAGAAATCGAATATGTCTAAGTCCCTAATCAGCGCTGATGGTTCGTCTGGAGCTTCGCCTCCGTGGAAGGTCTGCTTCAGAAGAAGGTGAAGAGTCCCTGTGTGATGCAGTCTTATGCTGTATCCTCCTCTCGATGAGGTGTGTGCGTTTGAGGTGTGTGCGGTTCTGTGTGTTTTGGCTCCCAGGCCCTGAGAGAGCTTCGTAACGGGGAGAGTTCCTCGTGTCTCTGGTGTGATAAATTAAAACGGGGGAGTGCCCCCCCGAAGTGTCTCGTGTGTGATAATTTAATGTGGCTCTCAGGCCCCTAGTATGGGCAGAGGTATCTCTTGGTTCCTCCTAACGGGGAAGAGCTCTCAAAATGTCTCCTGTGTGATAAATTAATGTGGCTCTCCCGTTCTGGAGATGATACTGGTGCATTGTCTGAGTGTCCACCATCTGCCTGCCTGGGAGATGGGGCCTTCAGCTCCGGCCTTGACCTGACTATATATTATCATGTTTGTGTTATGTGTTCGTTGGGTTTAGAGCAAGAGTCGACTATATTATAATGTGTCCATGTGATGTGCTCATCAGGCTAGGGTAGGAGTTAGCTATATTTATAATGTACATGTGATGTACTCAGCAGGTTATTTTTCCCAACATATCCCCCTCAAGTCGTCGCAAGACGACTTTTACTCATTAGGGGTACGAGGGATAGGACTCCAGCACGGGACTACCATTATAACACCATTAGAAATAACAGAAAGAAGGCAAAATGACCATAAAAACAAACAACCATGAGCATGGGACTAAAACAACTCGCTGGACCGGGCGTATGGGGAACCACGTGGGAGAAACGCTACCCATGCTTCAGACATGGGTATGCCATACACACCCCACCTAGGGGGTGGCATCCACCCCGGCCTTACATCGCGAGCAGACAATACCAACAATACTGGCAGCAGATGATACACAACAAAACCAACACCAAACCATAACAACAACAACAAAATGCAACAACAAAACTAACAGTAAACAATAATGATATAAACAAAATGCAACAATCACACAAACACTACACAATAACAATCACAGGAAAGAAATGCAACCCTGAAACGTGTCCCTAAATAATAATAATAATATCAGAAAGATATGAGGTACACAACGAATGGCAATCCCCCTCAACCCATCCCTAGATGACCACACACTAAGGATGTGAGGAGGAGTTAGCTGGTCGTGTAACAATAAGCAATCACACGCATGGGGTATTCGGGGTAGGCCCGTGGCACGGGAACAACTGAAACCACGGAATAGTCCTGAGCGTCATCACGGGCAGGTGGACGCAAGGCGCCACCTGAGCATTAGACCCTTTTATTCAACTGCGCTCAGGACCTCATCTGATAAACGGGCAATCAAGGCCCCTGGAATCTCGCCCGTGTGTATCCCCGAGCTCCATCTTGTTCTCCAGCCGGATCAGGTCGGGCCCCTCTGGCGGTCCCTCGTCCAAACTCTCCGGTGTATACTCGATCCCCAGGTAAGCTTGGATGGCACCTGCTGCACCTGTAGCGCCCATCGCTCATTGGGCTCTCCATCCATCCTGTGAAGGGGTCATTAATGCCGGAGCTCTCTGCCAACTCTAATCTGAGGGACTGTAACCCTGCCAGCACCCTGGCCACCGACCCATCCGGTGCTGTGTTATTGGGGATAAAAGTACAACATGTCGTCTTCATCATCCCACACACCCCTCCGTGCTCTGCCAATAGCATATCTATATCTATATAGTCCCTTGACCTTATCCGTGGAAAAATTGACAAAACGTTGCTGATTATAGTATATATTATTTATCCAATCAACATTTTTGTTAATAGTGGACCACCAAAACAGGACTGATTCAAACCCTGCCAAAATTTGATTGCATCATTCTTGGGTAGTTCGTCGGCTCCGGGCGTGTCTGCATCTGGCTCCTCCTCTGGCCCTGGAACTTTGTGTTTCTCTTGCTGGAATTACAAACTTATGTACAACAGTTAGATGTTCAAACATATTTTCCTTAATTCTATTTCTAATTACTCTAATGGAAGTCCCTTTTGGGACCCTCAAATGTTAAGTGAAGGCATGGGTCGACCCTTAAGCATTTCATGCGGGGTTAGATGCGTCGTTCTGTTAGTTTTCATGCGATAACTCATTAGTGTCAGTCGTAGTGCATTAGTCCTTTAATTTAGTACTCTAATTTAACTTTGTTAATCTTTGTCTCAAGCGTCCCATTCCTCTCTCCACCATACCTTGTGGTTGAGGATTGGGGCGTAATCTAGTCTTTATTTGACATGCAAATGTTGAATCACTTGTTTGAGTGTTCTCTGAATAAACGTTTTGTCTGAGCTTATTTCTGACGGAATTCCAAACCTTGTCATGACTGCTCTAGTCCAAAACTTGATTACTGTAGCCGCACTTTGGTCTTTTGATGGGACTGCTTCTACCCATCTGTTGAACACTGTGTTTTTTTTTGTTTGTTTGCAAGTATGGTGAAGAAAAAACCTCAATACCTCCCCCCTTGCGCAATTGGTGCAACCAACGTCGAAACGTCTAACCTTAACCATCAGCAAACTAAATCCAATCTTTTGGGAAGGGAAATCGAAACCAGTATGTCCAAAACCAAAGCCCAATATGGGTGGGTTTACCATCAGCCGCCGGAGACCACGCTGTTCCAAAGTCATGCACTAAACCGAAAAACGTACATGCGTTAGTGGCCTTCTATACCACAAAGGTAAAATAAAATAAAATAAAACGCGACATGCCCCGTTCCAAGACCACCTCTGCTGCCAGAGCTGACATATCTGACTCCTGTTCCTCCTCCACCCTACACCCCAGACGGGACTTCCCATGATTGTTGCAGCTCGTCACTTCATGATCAAGTGAGCCAGTGCCCACAGCGACTCTGCCAAGTAATCGTGACTGTGCCTGCCTTAGGTCGTCCCGGGTGTCAAGGTGGGATCTTACCCGTCGTTGGCTAACCAGCCTTCCATACTGGCTCGCTGCAGGATGCCATACTTGGGATACAATCAATCCCCACCTATATGGTGGTATAGATCGCAAAGTGGAGGGATGGAGACAGAGTCTTCAGCCCCATCTGCCCTATGCAGCCAAGTGTGTGTGCGTAATGAATACACCTCAGGGAAACTATAAAACAAAAAGTCATTTATCAGAGTTAAAATTATTAAAGTGTTGCAGCAGCAGTAGTGGCATTTGAAAGGTAAACCCACTACTTCCGAATCCAAATTGACAACATAGCATGTAGGACCCCTTCCCAGCAGATGTGGCTTCAATCCACCTGTCATCCTTGACCAAAGAGATACACCCCATATTTTAATAGGTGTAGTCCTACTTGTACAGTTTATCAAGATTACTTTATTTTATTTTATTATTATACTCCTTCTTTATCATATCCATATTTATTCAATTATTCTTTCCTGTGTGAAAATAATATGAATCACTTAGTTAATAGCAACACCTTCTTTAGTCCAATTGCATTAGATTATCATCACTGTTGTCCTATTAAAGTATCAACGTCATTGTCCTTATAACCTCCTCATGAACTTTGATGTTCTTCATCCTGAATAAAAAACAAAACTAAAACTAAACTTAAAGAAAAACAAATTAGCCATAATGTGAATATCCGCTGCGTGTCTCCCTGTGACTCTCTCCCTCCTTCGGGAGAACACGCTCTCTTTCCCTCCTCAGTACGGGGTGCTGTTTGGTGCAAGACAACAGATAAGGGTGGAATGTGGCTTCTCTCTCTCTCTGCGTGTCTCCCTCCCACGTTGGGTGCGGCCATAACGCCTTGAAAGCGAGCGTGCTCTGGGGGCTGGGTGTGAGAGAAACCATGGGTAGTTCCTTTTCTCGGCTAGCAGAGGGGTTGTTCAGGTGAAACCTATGGACAGAGACTACAAGGAACTTCAAACATGGCAGACAGGGAACTACAAATTTATCAAAGCCTGAAAACTCAACAGAGCTCTACCTGCATTCCTTGGATATGTGGTATTTTATGGCGTATGGCCACCACACGCTTTCAGTTGAACACACTCTATATCCTTTCTCTGTACTGTGTGTTAGTGTGTGTCTCTGTACTGCCTGAATGGTGTAGCTCGACAAATGGGGGGGGAAATGTGTTCTCTCTCTCTCACCCTTCCTCACTCCCCTTAGGGTCAAGCAGCAGCTAGGACCGTCAACAGATAAGCCTGGAATGCAACATCCTCAACTCTCCATCATGGAACAAGGCCTAATAACTATCTCTCACACACAAAAAGATCCATCTGTCCCTTCATTCACAAATAACTTTTCACTTTATTATATATAACTTAATACTGCTCCCCCTTTCCAAATTTCTATATACACAAAACTAGAAGCTGACCACCGAAATTGGTACAGGCCTCGTCAGGCCGAACCAAAACACCCTCACAGGTTCTAACTTCCATACAATTTTAGGGAGGGGAACTACAACATGAGGTGGAGTAGAGGACTTCAAATATGGTGGACGGGGACCTCAAATGGGAGGACTACACATATGGGAAAGGGGATTACACTCTGGGCCTGAAAACCATACAGAGCCCCTTCTCGTGGTCCTGAAACAACCGTTCATTGTTAGAAAAACACGCACTCTATCGCTACTCAACTGTCTAGAGGGAAAATGGTCCCTCTCGATCGTCCTTCGACTTTAGCTCTCCTTGCTATCTCTCCTTGCTATCTCTCTCGCTCCCTCTCACACAAACACACACACACACACACACACACCTAAACAGACCTTTCTCATTCTGTCTCCTCCAAACGCACACACAGAAACATCACCTCTTGCGTACACGCGCACAGAGACGCACACAGCTTTTCTCACTCTGTCTCCTCTAAACGCACACACAGAAACATCACCTCTTGCGTACACGCGCACAGAGACGCACACAGCCTTTCTCACTCTGTCTCCTCTAAACGCACACAAAGAGACATATCAACAGACTTTTCTCATTCTGTCTCCCGCAGACGCACACAGAAACATATCAACAGACCTCTCGTTCTGTCTCTCTTTCACCCATGCTCTCCTATTCTTCCACCCATGCTGACTCTCGTTCTCGACTCCATACACACGCACTTGCTCTCTGGTCGTGAAGGTGGGGGTGAGAGGTCTCTGCTATCCCTAGTCTGCGTCAGTTCAGGTGTCTGTCCGTCAGTCCCCGCATATGCAATGAATATATGGCCAAGAAATTGTTGTGCTTCTTCGGGCACCTCAGATTCACTTATCAAGGGCGGCGAGCCTTAGGCCTCGAGGGTGTTCTTTCACCACGCAACAAGCCTAGTTTATCTTATTCTCTCTGTGTGTCACTCATGCCCGAGGCATACCGTTTCCTCCGCAAAGGGACTCTAACCTTCTTACCACATAGAATTATTTAATACACAAACGCCGGTGGGGATCACAACCCTCTTTAAAACGCCGGTGGGGATACTAAACCCTCTTTTAACACGCCGGTGGGGATACTAAACCCTCTTTAACACGCCGGTGGGGATCCTAAACCCTCTTTCACAAGCCGGTGGGGATACTAAACCCTCTTTAACACGCCGGTGGGGATACAAACTTCTTCAAAACGCCGGTGGGGATACTAAACCCTCTTTAACACGCCGGTGGGGATCCTAAACCCTCTTTCACAAGCCGGTGGGGATACTAAACCCTCTTTAACACGCCGGTGGGGATCACAACCTTCTTTAAAACGCCGGTGGGGATACTAAACCCTCTTTAACACGCCGGTGGGGATCCTAAACCCTCTTTCACAAGCCGGTGGGGATACTAAACCCTCTTTAACACGCCGGTGGGGATCTCATACACATCCATTACTTGGCCATCGGTAGTCTTGTATCACTATGCCCGATTCTTATAGGCCCTATGGTCTCGTGGGTATTCTTTCACCATGCAACGAGCCGATATTCGATGTGTCACGCGTTCAGGGTCAATCGGGTTTATGGGGAAATGCTGGGATACAGTCCTATTCGTCCCCACGAGATATCCCGTAGCGAACCGCTCCCACAGTCTCACCTCCTAATGTGGTTCCTATATAACTATGCAGAGTTTGGATTTTATCAACAGGTTCTGCCTACCTTTTGTTGGGCGATCGCGAGGTGAGACTGCAGGAATCGGTCCGGTGCTCCGGGGTCTCGAGGTCGTGCCGCTCTCCGTCTCTCGTTTCCCAGTTGCGGTTCAATTTCTGAAAAAATACCACCGTCGGGGTCACCAAATTGTTGGGAAAAACGGTCTGTCTAGCTACTGGACCAGATAAAATGAGACGGAGAGGTAATAAAGTCTATCGGCACGAGGACCTTGGATTTATTAAGTAAAGTGGCAACGGTTATACAGAGTCATAAAGCGTGAGAAATCGAATATGTCTAAGTCCCTAATCAGCGCTGATGGTTCGTCTGGAGCTTCGCCTCCGTGGAAGGTCTGCTTCAGAAGAAGGTGAAGAGTCCCTGTGTGATGCAGTCTTATGCTGTATCCTCCTCTCGATGAGGTGTGTGCGTTTGAGGTGTGTGCGGTTCTGTGTGTTTTGGCTCCCAGGCCCTGAGAGAGCTTCGTAACGGGGAGAGTTCCTCGTGTCTCTGGTGTGATAAATTAAAACGGGGGAGTGCCCCCCCGAAGTGTCTCGTGTGTGATAATTTAATGTGGCTCTCAGGCCCCTAGTATGGGCAGAGGTATCTCTTGGTTCCTCCTAACGGGGAAGAGCTCTCAAAATGTCTCCTGTGTGATAAATTAATGTGGCTCTCCCGTTCTGGAGATGATACTGGTGCATTGTCTGAGTGTCCACCATCTGCCTGCCTGGGAGATGGGGCCTTCAGCTCCGGCCTTGACCTGACTATATATTATCATGTTTGTGTTATGTGTTCGTTGGGTTTAGAGCAAGAGTCGACTATATTATAATGTGTCCATGTGATGTGCTCATCAGGCTAGGGTAGGAGTTAGCTATATTTATAATGTACATGTGATGTACTCAGCAGGTTATTTTTCCCAACAGAGGAGTCGTTCGCGAATCAGCCTAGTTTCCGGTAGCATCATGGAATGCACGCCATTGCACGGTTCTCAGCTGAGTCAGTCAGACTCAGTGCTACCGGAAACTCGACTGAACTGGGAGGAGTCGTTCGCGAATCGTTTGTTCGTTCAGCCTGGTTTCCGGTAGCGGTAAATCGCATCATGGAATGCACGCCATTGCACGGTTCTCAGCTGAGTCAGTCAGACTCAGTGGAGTTAGTGCTACCGGAAACTCGTTCGTTTGTTCATTCTAGTTTCCGGTGAATCGAATGGTGAATGAGAGAAACGAACCGGTTTGGTTTGTTCGTCCTAAAGACTCGTTCATTGGAACCAGTTCGCGAACGAGCCAACACTACTTGTCATGCCGCTTGACTGGACGCTGAGCCTCCTCTCTGCCCGCTCGCCTCTCCATTATCAGGCACGACAAACGCCTCCCGTGTGAAAAGCCCTTCATGGCACCTAAAGCAGAGTCCTGCACTAGTTCGGGTGACCCGCACAATTTGGATGAAGCGAGTCGGGTTGGAAGCCTGAACAGCGCGGGTCGGTCGCAGGTTTTGTGATTGCGAGCAAGACTTCTCCGGTGCTGGATGTGTTAATCAGGAGCGGAGGAGTCAACTAAAACCATCAACAGTGGATGATGTGCTTTTTTTGCACAGCAATCTAAAGCACCTCGCCAAACAGCAGATAGTGTAATTCCCCGGTGTTCCATCTAATGTTTCTAATTCTCCATCGGGTGCGGGTCGGGGTTCGATATCAATTTATAGCGGGTCTGGTCGGGTGCGGAATGTCATTCTCGCTACTGTCAGAACAAGGGTCGGATGCGGTTTGAAGTATTGCGGGTACAGGCGGGTGCGGGGTTTGTAAATTAAGTCCCGTGCAGGACTGACTTTCACTGGCACACTAGCCGAAGGTCGGAAGAACGAGTAAATAGTTTGCTTGCTCATTGTAAACGCACGTAGCAGGTTGTGTAATCTTTCTCCTTCGCACAGACGTTTACGCACGCTCAATAATCTCTAGGACCCTCC
Organism: Gadus macrocephalus; assembly: GCF_031168955.1. Classification (NCBI taxonomy): domain Eukaryota; kingdom Metazoa; phylum Chordata; class Actinopteri; order Gadiformes; family Gadidae; genus Gadus; species Gadus macrocephalus. The sequence goes on from NC_082386.1 coordinate 11,938,468, forward strand.
CCCCCCACACATTTGCCACTGTAGCCATTCCCTATCCTTCTTACATTCATTCGCAGCTGTTTACAATCAATGACTAAGAGAAGGTTTCTTAGGAAATAGGTAAATTGCCATCAATCAGAACACATGTTCTTCAGCGCAAGCTAGTGGCCATATGTGTATTTGAGAATCTTTGGCTTGGTGTCATTCGATTATATTTGCCCTGAACTTGGTGACAAGTGTCAAAATGGTAAGATATCTACCTGTTTGTGTCTCATAGTATGACAGTGTTACCAACTGATAATGACCAACTGATAATTCTTTAAGGTGGAAATGTAATTTTCCACTTATGCCATGTTCCAGCTTTATTGACTTTAACCAAGTAGTATCCAAATTGAATATTTCACTTGCACAACAATCTTTCTATTGGCACCAAGATGTCATATTATAGCCCGTGCAGTTTCGGAGATATACTCTATTTACTTTGGGTACGTTCTTTTCTGAAAAAAACTGTTTTCCCCTGGTTTAGAAAATCGATATTTTTCCAGGTATAGTATCAAAGTTAGAAAATCCAGTATCGTACAACACTACTATAAACGCAATTGTGATCATTCAGTTAGACCTACAAGAAACGTGAATGTTAAAAAATACATATCTTTGCTACTACCTTGGACCTTTAGTTATGCACATTTGCATAACATCCAGATTAAAGCATGCAGGTCAGTGGCGTCCCTACGCTGTTTTATTCAGGGCTAAAACCCTGGATATTATTTAATTAGCCCAGAATAAAAAAAATTGGTAAAGAAAAAAATATCTATATTTACTGGTAACTATGGAATGCATTAATCCAATTCAGTCTAGAAGAGATTAAATGATTCTAGTCATTAATGGTAGGTATTTATTTAGTAATTAACATGGGGATTCCAGGAGCATCTTAAAATAAAGTGAGGTGCTCCTGGAATCCTGGAATGTGTACTTATACTCATACTGAGCCAGTATCCTGTGTACTTATACTCACACTGAGCTAGTATCCTGTGTACTTATACCTTTACTGAGCCAGTATCCTGTGTACTTATACTCATACTGAGCCAGTATCCTGTGTACTTATACTGAGTAAAGATTGAGCTGCTGGACAGATTGATTGAGGAAAAAGACTTTAAACAACAGCGAACTACGTGTAAAGCCTTTATGATGAGGTCCGGGCTGGGCTTCAACTAGCACACACACCTTTTCAAGTGATAAAATAAGAAGGAGCAAAGGTTTGATGAAGTCCCTATAAAGCTATAAACCACCAGGTCACGATGTTGGAGGTTAAAACAGTGGAACTAAAGTGACTTCAAGGCTATAAAGTTCTGCTTTCCAAGTCCTTCTAGAGATAGTCCTTCTGAAAGAGAATAAACAGTTTTAAAACATAACCAGACTGTTTACAACCTCAATTGAATTAACCTATCTTATCCCCAGTCAGATCCATATATATGTCTGCCAGTACCTGTACCTGTGATCGCATATCCAATGCAGAGGTGTGTGTTTGTGTGTGTGTGAAAATAAATAGTAGTAGTTTAGTTTAAAAAGTCACTTTAACTGAGTAACTAATATATTATTTATCTTTCTAGGCATATAGCATAGGTTTGCATACCTGAATTTAAATGTGTATATTGAATTGTACGTCATGAGCGACTTGAGCGACAAAAGCGAAGAAAAATATTCGCAGCGATTTTTTATGAGCGACCAAACCGTCTTTGCAGCGCAATTCGCTTTTGGCGTGAACGCACAGTTAACACGCACATCTCTGGCAAAGGCTATCGTATTTAAAATAGCATGCATATGTAACGGAGTGAATAAAATGAGTATGTAAATAATTAAATCCTGTATCATTTGGTCAAGACTTTTATTTTGATATGTCGGTAGTGTTGCATCCTGGGTATCCTGCAGCAGAAAATACGGTATCTGCTGCAGGCTTAATAGGTCCATGGCTGCAGGTATGTTGAGCATGAAACGTGTCCGCATGAAATATCTGTAAGTCATGTTATCATTGTCACTTATCGGTGACAACTAGACGGTTGTTTAATACATTCTTCGGATATTTGGCATTGTATTGTTTATTTTATTTTCTATTTTCGTTTGCACGCGAGCTGCCTTTATTTAACAACGACACACAACACACAGCGCACAGCACACCCGACCAACATGCGTGTAATTCTCGGTAACGGTGGCGGCAACACTACACACAAGTAAACACTCCAAAACACACAACTACACCCTACCGACCACACACCCCGAACCCGTTAACCACAACACAAAAAGACAATAGAACCCCTTTTCCCCAACCGGCATCACGGATCCCCAGAATCCCCGGCGCGACCCCCGTAGGAGTCGCCACACAGCCCCCACCTTAGGGGTCAGACGTCCCGACGTCCCGACGACCCCAACACCCAATGCACAGTCCTGAGTGTTCAGGGTGCCGGCGCCGCCGCCTTGGCCCCTGCCAGTGGCGGCCCCGTTGCAGCGCAGCCTTCCTCCCTGGTTGGGACGCCCGTCTCCAACTGTCCGCAGAGGACCTGGGGGTGTGGTCGGGGACCACCTCTATCGGGGCCCCCACCAGTTTCTGCCGTAGGGGGGCGCTGGAGGTTCGGAGATTCGGACCTTAAAGTGTAATTCCGGCGCAAATTGAACCCAGGATCTTTGTTTTGGCATGAAAACCCATCAAATAAGCCTTCGAGATACCTTTTTAATTGAAAATCGAGTATTATAGTTTGCCGGACGCAATGTTTGGCATCCATGTTGTTGGCTTGGGGCATTGAGTTTCGCTTCTAAATCTGCATTTTTTAACCACTAATATTGTTAAAAAATAGCACCAAACTTCTGCAGTAGCATGACTAGGGTCCCTATGCATAACAGGAAGTACAAACAACTTAGTTTGCAAACCCGGAGTTTATTTAAAAAGACAGTTTAACAAGCATTACCGGTAGGTCCGTGTTTACAGGAAGTCCACACAAGTCGATTGCCGAATGCGCCAGAGTTCAGTTCAAGGAGGAAAGTTTTTGAATTTATAATTTATATAATTTATATTTATAAATAATATATAGCAAGTGTTGACACGTAAATTAAAGGAATTGCATATGTAAGTTACAGTTACAAAATAATTGTTTGCTACAATCACGCATGGCACGTTGTTGACGGAAGACTCACTGCACACGTGATTGACGCATAGAGTGAAGGACAGCTCAATCACCGGAGAAGACGACCCATCTACAGCTTGAAGTCAAGGGAGAGATGGTTTGTGTTTGTGTTTTCCCTGGCTGCTGAAAAAAATGAAAAGTTACACTCCAGAAACTTTCCATAGACTGCCATTGCTAGCCTACCTGGACAACTCACAAGATCATCTTTCACTTCCTCGAATGAAGTTAGGGCTTATAACTTTGTTTCGTGATGCATCCTCCCCCACACCAATTGAGAAAAATCATATATAACACGAAAAATAAGCAAACAACATTACCTCAAGTCTATCCGTAGCCACTTGCCGCACTCGAGGGTTTGCATTCCTCTTCAATGAAACTCCTTTTGGGTTCTTTGGGTCAGCAGCTCTTTTGGGAATGATGAAGTCGTCCTTACCAAAATGAGCATTGCAGACACGGGGATCCTTCTGCATTAGCGTCTTGATTGGCGTCAATGTCCATATTCAGAACAATAAGCCACTGGTCTACCAGAGATCGGTCATTGTACCGCAATGGTAGTCTATGGAAAGTTTCTGGAGTGTAACTTTTCATTTTTTTTTCGCAGCCGGGGAAAACACAAACATGAACCATCTCTCCCTTGACTTCAAGCTGTAGATGGGTCGTCTTCTCCGGTGATTGAGCTGTCCTTCATGCGTCTTCCGTTAACAACGGCCATGCTTGATTGTAGCGAACAATTATTTTGTAACTGTAACTTACTTATGCAATTCCTTTAATTTACGTGTCAACACTTGCTATATATTATTTTTAAATATAAATTATACAAATTATAAATTCAAAAACTTTCCTCCTTGAACTGAACTCCGGCGCATTCGGCAATCGACTTGTGTGGACTTCCTGTAAACACGGACCTACCGGTAATGCTTGTTAAACTGTCTTTTTAAATAAACTCCGGGTTTGCAAACTAAGTTGTTTGTGCTTCGTTTTATGTGTAGGGACCCTAGTCATGCTACTGCAGAGGTTTGGTGCTATTTTTAACGATATTAGTGGTTCAAAAATGCAGATTTAGAAGTGAAACTCAATGCCCCAAGCCAACAACATGGACGCCAATCATTGCGCCCGGCAAACTATAATACTCGATTTTCAATTAAAAAGGTATCTGGAAGGCTTATTTGATGGGTTTTCATGCCAAAACAAAGATCCTGGATTCAATTTGCACCGGAATTACACTTTAAGCTCGGAGGAAAGTGCTATGAACTTTAGTTTTGTGCAGAAGTATAGCTACCCGAGTCCTCCGAGATCATGTCACAACTATGGCTGCCCATTTCATTGATAGACTGAAGTGAACATGCAGCAAGCACTAAGAGGCAAACTTAACATCCATTCGAACATTTGCATCAAGATACATTATAGCTTACAATAGTATTTTTTTTGTTCCATTTCCTCCAACGCCTGTACTAAGTCGCCGGATCCCCCTCTGCGTTCCGGGACCTCCCACTTTGCAAATTAAGCACTGCCGCCGAAGCTTGATCCTCTGTTCTCTTAACTCTGCAAACTCTGGTTTATTTCCCCCCTAAATGTGAAGAAAATAAACCGCTTAGGCCGAGGGCCACTTTATTGGAGGCCTTTTTATCACAGAGAAACTATGCGTCAGATAAACGATCATACCCGACAGGGCCTATAAAATCCTAATCAAATGAATCCTATAGACCTGGAAATTCCCTAGTTAATCATTAGATCACTAGAGACCTTCAACCTAGCTGATTTACGTTAACGCAGGAGCGCGAGGACGTTCAGCAGTGTTGCCAGATTGGACGGTTTTCCCGACCTATTGGGCTACTTTTAGTCATGCACCGGCTACACTATTCTCTTAAAGAAAATACCATTACTACGATTACTAATACTACCATTAGTACTACAAATTCAGCTACTACTACTACTTCAGTTATTACTACTACTACTTCAGCTACTACTACTACTAATACTTCATCTACTACAACTACTACTTCAGCTACTACTTCTACTACTTCAGCTACTACTATTACTACTTCAGCTACTACTACTACTACTTCATCTTCTACTACTACTTCAGCTAAATGTAAATGTAAATGGATTGCATTTATATGGCGCTTTTCTAACCATTGGCCACCCAAAGCACTTTACAATATTGCCTCACATTCACTATTCATGCACCGAGGCTGAGTCAGCCATGCAAGACGACAGCCAGCACATCGGGAGCAGTTAGGGACAGTGTTGGGCAAGTTACTTCCAAAATGTAATATATTTCATATTACTAGTTACTTGCATTTGAAAGTAATAAGTTTCTTTACAATATTACCTTCTGTGTAGAGTAATAAGTAATAAGTTACTTATTACTTTCACCAAAATAAACATTCAGGACAAGGCGGAGGGGGGGGGCAACATTTCAGTCCCAGAGACTTTACAAGGAACTTATGCTTAGAGCCTATTAATGTTTTGGTTAGGACCAAACAACAAAGTCTTAATAGACAAAATATACAGCCAAATAAGGGCTGGAGTCTGTGTGGCTCGGATTGTAACCAAGCCCCCAGGAACACTGCATACTTCCGCAATCCACCAGTGCTCAGCGGCCACACCTGGTATTGCAGCTGTTTAAGCGGGCTGTGGACGGGTCCCTCAAATCATGGGACCCAGAAGTAGATATCTCCGTTCACTCCAATACAAGTGGGGAACAGGAATGTGTCTCCGCAAAAAATGTCTGGATATCAATCAAAGGCTAATAATTACCTTCATGCCATGTCCTCAAAACGCCACCTCAAGCGTTTTATTAGCCCTTATCTCGCTGGGGAAGAGGGGTGTGCAGCTGAAAGGAGTCGTAGTGAAACAAATGGCATCCGAGAGGGCCTAGTTCAGTGCTCCGTTAACGTGTCCGATTTTTGGACTGGTTCATCTGCTGCTCAATAACTCTCACGGTCCTCTGCTTGCGATCATTGTGATTCATCATGTATTGATCCATTTATTCAAAAGATCCAAAGACAAAGAACAGGTGCACGGTATCATTTTATATTGTTGTTGGACCGGAGTGGTGGGATGGGCACGCATACGTTCTATATTTCTGCATCCGGTACGTCACGGACTAGGCCACGTGTCTTGGCCATAGGTCTTGGCCCCATAACGCGGAAGCAAATCGCTCCTGTATGTTACCCCATGTGTAGTCTCGCAAAGCCAGACCAAACTACAGCAAGTAGAATGGTCTGGAGCCACGCTACCTCGAGCCGTCTATCCGTGGGGAAACTGGGCGGGCCTGTTTTTATTTCTTTAAACCAATCACAATCGTCTAGGGCGGGGCTAAGCCCGGGAAGCAGCAGTTGTGTCCATGCAAAATAGTGCCGGGGGGGAAATTATTTTGACGGAACTTCTTGACGTTCAGAGGCTGTCAGAAATGGCTCAATCCCAAACGCCACAAAAAAACATTAACGATGTATGTCGCCTATGTGGAGATAATTTTATAGATAAAAAGAACAAACATCGTTTGATTCTTTGTCACGATGATTTCAAGCCACCATACACTTTGGCCCTTGAGGAGCTCACGGGACCTATAAAAACGAACGACGTTTTAACATTTATATGTGGTTCTTGTAGAACACTACTAAAGAAATACCGTAGGAGCTATTGTGAAGTGGAACGGATCGGTTCATTGGTTAAATCCATGTCAAACGCTCATGCCGCTGTCAGAGTGAAACGATGCGCCAAATCCACACCAACCGGCGATAATCGTGACCGCAAACGCATCGTCCCCGGGGAGAATCCTGCCAGACGGAGTCTCCAAGGTAATGTCAAAATAGGCTATGTTGTGGTCCTACCATTGTAATGAAATCAGAGTCAGTAATCAGTAATTACATTATATTAAAATTAAACAAGATTGGATGTCTAGTTCCACAAACAATTTCGAAAACTTGTCTGTAGGCCTATAGCCATTTACCACCAACTGCTATTCATGTGTCTCTTTGGAAAACAATGTTATACTGTCCAGAGATGTGTCCGGTGAAAGACCGTGGTGAAGTTGGTTTGAAGTTGGATATTCGACAGATATTCGGCCATTCATTTCCTACTGGAAATTGCTTTTTGCTCAATAGCTTCCGAGTTATAGGACCCAGTGGCCCCAGACCAATGTTGACCTGTCCTACTATGTGGTACTAACAACACACACCTCACTAAAAATTAATATTTGGCTCCTCCTATTTTATTTAAATATTTTAAGAATCCCATTCATTTCCTATGGGAAATTGCTTTTTGCTCAATAGCTTCCGAGTTATAGGACCCAGTGGCCCCAGACCAATGTTGACCTGTCCTACTATGTGGTACTAACAACACACACCTCACTAAAAATTAATATTTGGCTCCTCCTATTTTATTTAAATATTTTAAGAATCCCATTCATTTCCTATCCTCTCCTCTGTGTTGTTACCTTGCCGTGGTGGGGAGGCTTGTGTACTTCCGTGACCCTGGAGGCTATACCGGCGGGGGTAATACCCCTGGCAGGTCTTACCAAGCCGGGCAGGTTTTAGGGTAGAGGTCCGACTAAAGGCAACACCTGGTCCTCCAGGTTGGGGGTTAGGCGTGGGGCTAACAACCCCACCCCATAAAACAATACCTGTTACAGAAACGCAAACAAGAGTAAACCAAGATATCCCGCCCCGGAGTGAAGATGGACCTTCGTCAGAAGGATTTATGACGCAGGGTGGTGAAAGCCAGAAGCACCTGGAAGCCACTCTGCCGAAAACCATCCTCTCAACCGGTGTTACAACCACCATCGGTACATGGAACGTAAGGACCATGTTCGAAGCTGGAAAGACCGCACAAGTTGCCACCGAGATGAACAAGTACAACCTTGCCATACTCGGAATTAGTGAATCAAGATGGACGGGTTCTGGACGGAAGAGGCTTACCACAGGAGAGCTGCTGCTGTACTCAGGCCATGAGGAGGACAATGCACACCACACCCAGGGAGTCGCTTTGATGCTGTCCAAGGCTGCTCAGAGAGCACTCATGGGATGGGAGGCACATGGCTCGAGAGCAATAGCAGCTACATTCAAAACAAAGAAGGAAAGAATTAACATGAACATCATTCAATGCTATGCCCCAACCAACGATAGTGACGAAGAGAGCAAGGACGAATTCTATAGCAGAATACAGACCATCATCCAGAGATACTCAGAAAGAGATATTACCATCTTAATGGGAGACCTTAATGCAAAAATAGGAAGTAACAACAGAGGCTATGAGAGGATAATGGGGCAGCATGGTCTAGGCGAGATGAACGAAAATGGAGAGAGATTCGCAGAACTATGTGCAAATAACAACCTTGTCATCGGAGGAAGTGTCTTCCCCCACAGGCGAGTACACAAAGCCACATGGGTATCACCGGACCTCTCCACTGAGAACCAAATAGACCATGTATGTGTCACCAAAAAGTTTAGGAGGTCCCTCTTAGATGTACGAGTCAGAAGAGGAGCTGACGTAGCATCAGACCATCATCTTCTCGTTGCCAAAGTCCAATTAAAGTTGAGGAGAAACTGGACAGGTGAGAAGAACCAGAGAAAGAAATTCAACACAGCACTTTTAAGAGATCCAGCAGCAGCAGAAAAATTCAAGATCGAGCTAAAGAACAAGTTTCATGCCCTGCAAGAGCTAGATAAAGAAGGTGAGGAAAGAAACATAGATGGGATGTGGAAGGTGGTAAAGGAAACGGTAATTACAACCTGCAATGTAGCACTGGGACCACAGAAAGATAACCACAAGGCTTGGATATCAGCAGAGTCAATAAAGAAGGTGAAGGAGAGGAAAGAAAAGAAGGCAGCTCTTAACAGCAGTCGTACAAGAGCAGAGAAAGTAAAGGCACAAACAGAGTACAGGGAAGCAAATAAGAACGTGAAAAAAAGCTTGAAGACCGACAAGAGGAACTACATAGAGGCCCTTGCATTAGAAGCAGAAGAAGCAGCTAGACATGGGAATCTGAAGGACCTGTATGACACCACCAAAAAGCTGGCAGGAAAGACCAGTAAACCTCAAAGACCAGTAAAGGACAAAGAGGGAAAGCCAATAATGGGGGAGGAAGGACAGAAGAAAAGATGGTTGGAACATTTTGAGGAACTTCTCAACAGACCAGCCCCACAAGACACACCACACATCCAACAAGCAGACAGGGATCTGCCAATAGACCTCAGTGTACCAAGAAGGGAGGAGATCAGGAAAGCCATTAAAAAACTTAGAAACGGCAAGGCTGCAGGACCAGATAGCATCCCGGCCGAGGCACTGAAGACGGACGCAGAGACCATGGGAGAGATGCTCCACCCTCTCTTTAAGAAGATGTGGGAAGAGGAAAACATCCCATGCGAATGGAAGGAGGGCTATCTTGTGAAGATGCCAAAGAAAGGGGACCTGAGCAACTGTGGAAATTATAGGGGGATCATGCTACTCTCCATCCCAGGAAAGGTCTTCTACAGGATCTTACTGGACAGGATGAAAGATGTGATCGACCCCCAGCTTAGAGACCAGCAGGCTGGCTTCCGCAAAGACAGATCGTGTACAGACCAGATTGCTACACTGCGCATCATCCTGGAACAGTCACTCGAGTGGAATTCACCGCTATTCATCAACTTCATCGACTACGAGAAGGCCTTCGATAGTGTGGACAGGGAGACCCTCTGGAAGCTTCTCAGGCACTACGGAGTGCCAGAGAAATTAACTAACATCATCAGAAACACCTATGAGGGAATGACCTGCAGAGTGATCCACGAGGGACAACCTACCGGTGCTTTCAGTGTACAAACTGGAGTGAGACAGGGGTGCCTACTATCGCCATTCTTGTTCCTGCTGGCAATGGATTGGGTAATGAAGCAATCCACAGCAGGAAGGAAAAACGGCATACAGTGGACAATGTGGGCGCAGCTCGAAGACCTGGACTTTGCAGATGACTTGGCCCTTCTCTCTCATACCCAGCAGCAGATGCAAGAAAAGACCAGCACCATCGCAACCAACTCTGCTCGCCTCGGTCTCAACATCCACAGAGGGAAGAGCAAAGTCATGAGAGTCAACTCTGCCAACACTGCACCCATCATGCTGGAAGGCGAAGCTCTGGAGGAGATTGAGGAGTTCACCTACCTTGGCAGCATTGTCAACAAGCAGGGTGGAACAGATGCAGATGTGAGAGTCAGGATTGGCAAGGCCAGAGTTGCGTACCTCCAACTAAAAAACATCTGGAGCGCAAAAGACCTGGCCATCACAACAAAGATCAAGATCTTTAACAGCAATGTGAAGTCAGTCCTACTCTACGGTGCTGAGACATGGAGGACTACGGTGAATACAACAAACAAAATCCAGTCATTCATCAATTCCTGCCTGCGACGAATCCTCCAGATCCACTGGCCTAACACCATCAGCAACAAAGAACTGTGGGAACGTACCAGCCAAAAGCCAGCGGACGAAGAGATCCTCCAACGACGTTGGAGATGGATAGGCCATACTCTCCGTAAACCAGCCACAAACACCACAAGACAGTCCCTCAAGTGGAATCCCCAAGGGAAAAGAAAGAGAGGTCGGCCGCGAAACACCTGGCGTAGAGACTTGGAGGCGGACGCCAAGAAAATGGGCTACACTTGGGGACAGCTTGAGATGTTGGCCCAGGACTGGGATGCATGGAGAACTCTTGTTTGCGGCCTAAGCCCCAGAAGGGGTAGTAGGCGATGATGATGATGATTCATTTCCTATGGGAAATTGCTTTTTGCTCAATAGCTTCCGAGTTATAGGACCCAGTGGCCCCAGACCAATGTTGACCTGTCCTACTATGTGGTACTAACAACACACACCTCACTAAAAATTAATATTTGGCTCCTCCTATTTTATTTAAATATTTTAAGAATCCCATTCATTTCCTATGGGAAATTGCTTTTTGCTCAATAGCTTCCGAGTTATAGGACCCAGTGGCCCCAGACCAATGTTGACCTGTCCTACTATGTGGTACTAACAACACACACCTCACTAAAAATTAATATTTGGCTCCTCCTATTTTATTTAAATATTTTAAGTATCCCATTCATTTCCTATGGGAAATTGCTTTTTGCTCAATAGCTTCCGAGTTATAGGACCCAGTGGCCCCAGACCAATGTTGACCTGTCCTACTATGTGGTACTAACAATACACACCTCACTAAAAATTAATATTTTGCTCCTCCTATTTTATTTAAATATTTTAAGAATCCCATTCATTTCCTATGGAAGACGGCTTTTTGCTCAATAGCTTCTGAGTTATGGGACCATGAGGCCCCAGACCAATTTAGACCTGTTCTACTATATGGTACTAACAACACACACCTCACTAAAAATAAATATTTTGCCCCTCCTATTTTATTTGAGGTTTTTAAAAATCCCATTCATTTCCTATGGAAGACGGCTTTTTGCTCAATAGCTTCCGAGTTATGGGACCCAGAGGCCCCAGACCAATTTAGACCTGTTCTACTATGTGGTACTAAAAACACACCTCACTAAAAAATAATATTTTGCTCCTCCTATTTTATTTAAATATTTTAAGAATCCCATTCATTTCCTATGGAAAATTACTTTTTGCTCAATAGCTTCCGAGTTATAGGACCCAGAGGCCCCAGACCAATGTTGACCTGTCCTACTATGTGGTACTAACAACACACACCTCACTAAAAATTAATATTTGGCTCCTCCTATTTTATTTAAATATTTTAAGAATCCCATTCATTTCCTATGGAAAATTACTTTTTGCTCAATAGCTTCCGACTTATAGGACCCAGAGGCCCCAGACCAATGTTGACCTGTCCTACTATGTGGTACTAACAACACACACCTCACTAAAAAATTAATGTTTGGCTCCTCCTATTTTATTTAAATATTTTAAGTATCCCATTAATTTCCTATGGGAAATTGCTTTTTGCTCAATAGCTTCCGAGTTATAGGACCCAGTGGCCCCAGACCAATGTTGACCTGTCCTACTATGTGGTACTAACAACACACACCTCACTAAAAATTAATATTTGGCTCCTCCTATTTTATTTAAATATTTTAAGTATCCCATTCATTTCCTATGGGAAATTGCTTTTTGCTCAATAGCTTCCGAGTTATAGGACCCAGTGGCCCCAGACCAATGTTGACCTGTCCTACTATGTGGTACTAACAACACACACCTCACTAAAAATTAATATTTGGCTCCTCCTATTTTATTTAAATATTTTAAGAATCCCATTCATTTCCTATGGGAAATTGCTTTTTGCTCAATAGCTTCCGAGTTATAGGACCCAGTGGCCCCAGACCAATGTTGACCTGTCCTACTATGTGGTACTAACAACACACACCTCACTAAAAATTAATATTTGGCTCCTCCTATTTTATTTAAATATTTTAAGAATCCCATTCATTTCCTATGGAAAATTACTTTTTGCTCAATAGCTTCCGACTTATAGGACCCAGAGGCCCCAGACCAATGTTGACCTGTCCTACTATGTGGTACTAACAACACACACCTCACTAAAAAATTAATGTTTGGCTCCTCCTATTTTATTTAAATATTTTAAGTATCCCATTAATTTCCTATGGGAAATTGCTTTTTGCTCAATAGCTTCCGAGTTATAGGACCCAGTGGCCCCAGACCAATGTTGACCTGTCCTACTATGTGGTACTAACAACACACACCTCACTAAAAATTAATATTTGGCTCCTCCTATTTTATTTAAATATTTTAAGTATCCCATTCATTTCCTATGGGAAATTGCTTTTTGCTCAATAGCTTCCGAGTTATAGGACCCAGTGGCCCCAGACCAATGTTGACCTGTCCTAATATGTGGTACTAACAACACACACCTCACTAAAAATTTATATTTTGCTCCTCCTATTTTATTTAAATATTTTAAGAATCCCATTCATTTCCTATGGAAGACGGCTTTTGAGCAAAAAGCAATTTCCCATAGGAAATGAATGGGATTCTTAAAATATTTAAATAAAATAGGAGGAGCCAAATATAAATTTTTAGTGAGGTGTGTGTTGTTAGTACCACATAGTAGGACAGGTCAACATTGGTCTGGGGCCTCTGGGTCCTATAACTCGGAAGCTATTGAGCAAAAAGCAATTTCCCATAGGAAATTAATGGGATTCTTAAAATATTTAAATAAAATAGGAGGAGCCAAATATTAATTTTTAGTGAGGTGTGTGTTGTTAGTACCACATAGTAGGACAGGTCAACATTGGTCTGGGGCCACTGGGTCCTATAACTCGGAAGCTATTGAACAAAAAGCAATTTCCCATAGGAAATGAATGGGATACTTAAAATATTTAAATAAAATAGGAGGAGCCAAATATTAATTTTTAGTGAGGTGTGTGTTGTTAGTACCACATAGTAGGACAGGTCAACATTGGTCTGGGGCCTCTGGGTCCTATAACTCGGAAGCTATTGAGCAAAAAGTAATTTTCCATAGGAAATTAATGGCCGAATATCCGTCGAATATCCAACTTCAAACTAACTTCACCACGGTCACGGAAAGAGCCAAACATGCCAACTTTACAGCGCCGTCAAAGTCCTCTTCAAAACTCGCCATACTGCCTAGTTTTCGAGTTTGAGGGGGAGCACAATACTGTAACGTCAGCAACCGGAAGGGGAGGAGTCTCGGCCGCTAAGCAATAGACGCTGTCCACTTCCGTTCAGCCAGACTACCCTTACCCTGCGCCACTGAGCAGTTTGTATAGGAATGAATCAATGGGCGGCCACTTTCCAGTCCGTGGTCCATCCTTTATTATGTCCATGATTGTAACGCGTTACCGGACTCAGTAACTGTTAATAATATTACCGAAATATAGTTAGTAACGCGTTATACTACTCCGTTACTGCCTAAATGTAATATATTACGGTAACACGTTACTTTTGTAACGCGTTACGCCCAACACTGGTTAGGGATAGGTGCCCTTCAAGGACACCTCGACATTCAGCTAGGAGGAGCCGAACCAGTAACCTTTAGGTTACCAGCAAACCCGCTCCTCCTGAGCTACTACTAATACTTCAGCTGCTACTACTGCTATACTTTCAGATTCTTCAGATCAATTCATTTTACATTTCTGCATTTTCAGCAATGCTTTACACTTTTCATTCAGCCGTCAGCATTTTAGTATGAAGTTTCTCTGAAATACAATTGGGAAAAAGCTTCGGCGGCAGTCCGGCCGCTCCGGCGGGTGTACTGCGGGAGCTGGGCAGTCTGGCAGCTCAGGACTGCCGGCGAAGCTTTGGCGGCAGTTCAGCTCTTGAAGTACACCCGCCGGAGCTGCTGGACTGCCGCCGAAGCCACGACTGTCGCCGAACAGTGGTTAATTTGAGCTGGATCCGGCCGGAACAAGATCCGGCACCTCTTAATTTTGGCCTCCCTGTGTTGCTCCCCTCAGAGCGCTGCCCCCCGAGCGAGGAAAAACAGCTCCTCGAGAGCATTACCTCGTTGCAAGCGAGAGCGGGAAATAACTTCGGTCGCACAAAACAGCCTCAGACTCTCGTGAATGATGTTCTGCTCTCGCGTGCGAATTTAGTTTTGGCACTATGGGGAGGGAAACAAGGCAGGGCGGGCTTTCCTATGATTGGCCGTTTCTGAAGCGTGATATTTGATTGACAGCCCTCCTCAGATTCAATTCTGAATTGTACAGTATAGGCGCAGCCTTTTAAGGCTATCGCTATTGGGTTATCCCTAGGCGTGAGCCGTAGCACTGAAAAATTTGTAATCCCGCCCATCAACAGCGTGGGCCTCAATTACGTCCGCGTGCGGCGTGCCTCAACGACGTCCGCATTTCACAGATATACTCGGCTGCCGGCGGACGTTCTGCTCCCAATAAACAGCTTTTCTTCAGCTATTTAAAGGACAATGAGGCCGACACTTAAAAGGCTGCGCCTATACTCATAGAATCTAGAGTTACAATACGTATATCGTTTCAGCCATTTACTGTACAATTCAGAATTGAATGAGAGGAGGGCTGTCAATCAAATATCGCGCTTCAGAAACGGCCAATCATAGGAAAGCCCGCCCTGCCTTGGTTCCCTCCCAATAGTGCCAAAACTAAATTCGCGCGCGATAGCAGAACATCATTCGCGAGAGGCTGAGGCTGTTTTGTGCGACCGAAGTTTTGTCCCGCTCTCGCTTGCAACAAGGTAATGCTCTCGAGGAGCTGTTTTCCTCGCTCGGGGAGCAGCGCTGTGAGTGCGCGCAGAGATAATTTGCGCGCTCGCAATTAATATCTACGTATATTTATATAATACGCCCGAATGCATGTTTTATCACATGAGTGCTTTATGGCACTAATGTGTCGCCATAGCAGAGAGGAAAAAAAGGGTTACCATGCATTAGCCTACCACATGCGTGTGCGCCACACACAAGTTAAAGGGGACATATTATACCACCAGGTGTGAGTGTGATTAGCCTTACAAGCCGTTTTGAAAATCAGCCCCATATGACATCACGAGTGGGCGTGTCCTCCTAGATCTGTGCTGGATAGATGAGTAACGTTTACTTCAGTCAACTGGGTAGGCTGGTAGACTGATCTATCCAGCACAGATCTAGGAGGACACGCCCACTCGTGATATGGGGCTGATTTTCGAAACGGCTTGTAAGGCTAATCACACTCACACCTGGTGGTATAATATGTCCCCTTTAATATAAATTATGATAAATTAAATATCACACAGCAAGATTGTGAACGTTTACAATATCTCATGTCAATTTACAATCGGCTAAATGGGTCAGCGTTGGCCGACTAACTCTTTTTAATTAGGATATTGATCCAGCGCTGCTCTTTGCAGGTAATATTCAAATGTGAAATGTGAAAAATCATGTGAGGATCACTGACTTTTTCCAAGTTTGTTGTTTTCATAATATTTCCCCTATGGCTCTTACTGTAATGTATGGCGTGGTAACGCACCGCTAAGGATTAGGAGGCTGGCTTGACTTGATTTCACAACATAGATCATCCGTAATTTGGTAATTACCCCTTTAAGACTCCACTGTTCTGGTCGATATAAAGCTAGGGCCAGAACCGAAAGCGGTTTAAATCCCGGCAGAATATAAGACGTCTACATCGAATCCTCCCTCGATCTCTGTAAACATGACTGCACTCGGTCAAGCTTTGTCTAATCTCAAACCCATCATGCGAAACTGCACGATGCATGGCAGTAGGAATGAGGTTTCGGTACTGGTCATCAACACCGGAGGAACAATCGGAATGAAGAGTCATGGCGACGGTAACTATTTATCCATGTTCTCGGATGAGCCGGGAGAGAGTATCACATTCATAGGGAATCATCTGATGGACTATCTATTTGGACATTTAGGATGTAGATAACGCTGTGTCAAGTGATCGATAAAGAAATAAAATAAAAAGCAGCTTCGCAAAGCTTTGATCAATCCAAGCTGAGGGCTGAAGTTGGCTCATAACATGCAAGCAGATGAGAGATTATGTTGGTCCTAAACCATAAACAATATTTGTTAAACACACACACTGGAATGTTAAGACAAATTCCTATTATGTTTTGCATAAATGGCAATAAAAATAATAAAAATAATTACCATACAGTTTAGTCCTTACACCAAGATTTAGGAACCTGGTTTTAGTCCATGTTCAGTGGTGCTTCAGACGTATTGGAAGGCCAATACTGTGATTGGAAGGAAGGATTTCTTTGATTTCGTGTGAAGTCGAGGGGATGCATCTCAGGATGAATTCATATGTGCTATGCTACCAATCCTTTTGTGATATGTGATGTTTTTTAAACAATTTGCCTGTTTCTTTGGAGCGTTCAAACCTAGTAGTAGTAGTAACAACAAAGTGCGCTGAAAGGTTACTCAACAACTGTGTCATAATAACAGCAACTAGTGATGGATTGACGAGACATTCAAATATTTTATTATTCTGGCATGACACAGAAAATACAAAGACATGCATTTACCATTTCACTGATATTGAATCGTATTATCGTACGCTCGCTCGCTAAGCCTGTTCCCTCTGAACCACTCAAAGTCTTTGAACGAACAGCGAGTCAGCGACTCTGCGACAGCGGGTAAAAGTTAGCAGCAGGTTGGATATTCGCCGGATATTCAGTTTTGCAATCGGATTAATCCAGCATTAGGCTTAATCAACACAATTGCACTATATTACGGGTGTAGTATGTTGAGGACAGTATAGGACAGCGTATTGACAAAAAATCACACCGAAATTAGTTGTTGCTATCGATATCTGTGCAAGAACAGCACTGTAATCTACGGTCCGGCTGCCATCTGTTTTAGGGACCGTCCACAAATTACACCCCACGGACTGGTGACATAGACGTTACCATGGAATTGTTTCAGGAAAGAAATCACCAATAATCAATAAAAACACATATTCTCATTCTGATTGCTGTAGTACTTGCCAGTGGGGGGCTTTTATTTACTACGGGTCAGTATTTGTTCATATTTTACATAATAGTGAAACAGGATGCAATTAATAGTTTTAAATATTCACCAAAAATCAATAAAACTAATTTTTTGCATTCTGATTGCTGTAGTACTTGCAAATGGTGGGCTTTTACTTACTACAGGTCATTATTTGTTGAAATGTTGCATTATAGTGAATGAGGATGCAATTAATAGTTTCAAATATTCACCAAAAATCAATGGAAATACATTTTTGCATTCTGATTGCTGTAGTAGTTGCAAATGGTGGGCTTTTACTTACTACGGGTCATTATTTGTTGAAATTCTGCATTATAGCGAATGAGGATGCAATTAATAGTTTCAAATATTCACCAAAAATCAATAAAACTAATTTTTTTCAATCTGATTGATGTAGTACTTGCCAATGGTTGGCTTTTACTTACTACGGGTCATTATTTGTTGAAATTCTGCATTATAGCGAATGAGGATGTAATTAATCGTTTCAAATATTCACCAAAAATCAATGGAAATACGTTTTCGCATTCTGATTGCTGTAGTACTTGCAAATGGTGGGCTTTTACTTACTACGGGTCATTATTTGTTGAAATTGTGCAATATAGCGAATGAGGATGTAATTAATAGTTTCAAATATTCACCAAAAATCAATGGAAATACGTTTTCGCATTCTGATTGCTGTAGTAGGCCTACTTGCAAATGGTGGGCTTTTACTTACTACGGGTCATTATTTGTTGAAATTTTGCAATATAGCGAATGAGGATGGAATTAATAGTTTCAAATATTCACCAAAAATCAACAAATATTGACCCGTAGTAAGTAAAAGCCCACCATTTGCAAGTACTACAGCAATCAGAATGCGAAAATGTATTTCCATTGATTTTTGGTGAATATTTGAAACTATTAATTACATCCTCATTCGCTATAATGCAAAATTTCAACAAATAATGACCCGTAGTAAGTAAAAGCCCACCATTTGCAAGTACTACAGCAATCAGAATGCGAAAATGTATTTCCATTGATTTTTGGTGAATATTTGAAACTATTAATTACATCCTCATTCGCTATAATGCAAAATTTCAACAAATAATGACCCGTAGTAAGTAAAAGCCCACCATTTGCAAGTACTACAGCAATCAGAATGCGAAAATGTATTTCCATTGATTTTTGGTGAATATTTGAAAATATTAATTACATCCTCATTCGCTATAATGCAAAATTTCAACAAATAATGACCCGTAGTAAGTAAAAGCCCACCATTTGCAAGTACTACAGCAATCAGAATGCGAAAATGTATTTCCATTGATTTTTGGTGAATATTTGAAACGATTAATTGCATCCTCATTCGCTATAATGCAAAATTTCAACAAATAATGACCCGTAGTAAGTAAAAGCCCACCATTTGCAACTACTACAGCAATCAGAATGCAAAAATGTATTTCCATTGATTTTTGGTGAATATTTGAAACTATTAATTGCATCCTCATTCACTATAATGCAAAATTTCAACAAATAATGACCCGTAGTAAGTAAAAGCCAACCATTGGCAAGTACTACATCAATCAGATTGAAAAAATTAAGTTTTATTGATTTTTGGTGAATATTTGAAACTATTAATTGCATCCTCATTCGCTATAATGCAAAATTTCAACAAATAATGACCCGTAGTAAGTAAAAGCCCACCATTTGCAAGTACTACAGCAATCAGAATGCAAAAATGTATTTCCATTGATTTTTGGTGAATATTTGAAACTATTAAGCAATCAGAATGAGAAAATATGTTTCAAGTGATTTGTGGTGATTTCTTTCCTGAAACAATTCCATGGAAACGTTTCTGCCACTAGTCTGTGGGGTGTAATTTGTAGACGGTCCCTAAAACAGACAGCAGCCAGGACGTTGATTTAAGAGCTTTTCTCGCACAGATATCGATAGGAGCAACATGTCACTGTGATTTTTGTTGATACGGTGTCCTATGCTGTCCTCAACAAACTACAGCCGTAATGAAATGCAATTGGGTTGATTAAGCTGATTGCGGGGTAAATGAAAACCGAATATCCAGCGAATATCGAACCTGCGGCTGACTTTTACCCGCTCTCAGAGACTAGTGGGTCTGGCAGGAGTCGAGTCTGAGAACGAACGAGACGAACGAGAGAGAAGAGTCAATTAGCTTTGTTCTTGTTTAAGATTCGTTCATCCGAACAGATTCGGTCGCGAATGACCAATCACTACCAGAAACACACACATTGGCCCAGATTCATGGAAAGCTTAAAGTCTTCCTGACATGCAGTAGCTATGTCTGAAGGCACATATCAATTACAAATGTCACAGCTGAAATTGACGGTTGATAATGTACTATTCCTCAACTACGTGAAAGATCCAATACGTATATGTATTAAAAAAAAGAAATCCTACATTAAAGTACTTCAGTACGAAAACATTTCCTCAAATGTAGTTAAAACTTCTCAGGTTTGAATAAGCTTGTCAGCCATATGGCAAGCAAGCAAGCTTCCTAGACGGGGCCTGCCCGTAATTCCGACGCATCATTGTTCCGACGTCTCAATGTCCCGAAATATTTCCCATTAGATCTACATGCCACTATTCCGACGGTTCAATGTTCCGAAAACGAAACCCATTGGTCCGAAGGTCCGTTAGTCCGACTTTTCAAAAAGGAGGCGCATTAGGCCGACGGTTCAATATGCCGAATAGGAAAAAGAGTTTTATACCTCGCTCGCTCCCTCTCTCTCTCTCACTCTCACTCTCACTGTGTGTGTGTGTGTGTGTGTGTGTGTGTGTGTGTGTGTGTGTGTGTGTGTGTGTGTGTGTGTGTGTGTGTGTTCGTGCCCGTGTTGAGAATTATTAGACCTCCACTCTCTGTCCATGGTGCTGCAACACCGTGTCGAAATGAAGTGAAGCGTTGTCTTTTTGCCCTCCAAAATTCATCGTGAACGTGATATGTAGGCCTAGGTTGTATTTTGGAGACAGAGAGAGAGTGAGAGAGAGGGGGAGCGAGCGAGGTATACAATTATTTTTCCTATTCGGCATATTGAACCGTCGGCCTAATGCGCCTCCTTTTCGAAAAGTCGGACTAACGGACCTTCGGACCAATGGGTTTCGTTTTCGGAACATTGAACCGTCGGAATAGTGGCATGTCGATCTAATGGGAAATATTTCGGAACATTGAGACGTCGGAACAATGAGGCGTCGGAATTACGGCATGGCACCTGAGAGACAAGCTTGCATGCCATGAGTGCAGTCATAGGCCTACATGCATTGTATTGACAAAGAAAATGTAATGATATATACTGCCTGAGAAATCTCTGTATTTAGCATTATGATTACAAATGGTACGACATAATCAATGGAGGAGCTCTATAGCCTACTTGAATGGATACTGAGACTAGATATACTAGTTTTAATCTCTTGCAGTTTTACGTTTTGGTTCATACGATTTTTCCCAATCTGTGAATATGTAATGTAACACGAACATGTAAATAAAGTAAAAAATAAATAAAAGTTATATTATATTCTTAAGCCTGTTCATCAAGTCCAATATTCCTTGTTACCAGCAGAGTTCACTGTCAGCCAGGTTTCTGGGCTGCTTGATTGTAACAGCCACAAGTGCGTTCCTCTCAAAGACTGGAAAGCGGCTTCGTTCTCAAAAGGCCAGAACAGAAAGACTGAGAAGTTTTCCCCAAGCCATACGGACAATGAATGCATAATTCCCCCCTCTTCATTCTCTTTTTATTCAATTTTCATCTTCTTACTTTTCAATTATTATTAAACTTGGCACAGCTGGGAGTTGCAGTCGCAATCCCCATTTCACTACTTTTTTGTTCCACAAATTACGCATGTGACCAATAAATACTTGAATCTTGAATCTTGACAGATTGTCTTTGTCTCACCCCCAGTCCTCGAACCGGAGGATAATGTGTTTGTGGAGGGCCTGCGAAAGCTGACCATCTTCCATGATGAGCGATATGCCGAGGAAACGTGCATGTATGACTTCTACGGTAACCGGGACAAAACACTAGTCCTGCCGTAAGCCTTTCGTCCACCAAGACACCACTTCAATATTTCATAAATATATTGCCTGTCAAGCCCTTTGAGACTACCTGTGATTAAGGACTATACAAATAAAATTGAATTTAACAATCCTATTGGACTATTTAGGAGTCACCCTCGAGTGACTAGTAAGTTCTACACTAACTAATTAATATTTAAAAGGTAAGTATTTGTCGACCTGAGGTGTGGGCTAAGGTTGTCAAAGATGTGTTCATTTCACTATGGACACAGACTTGTGCTAAAGAATGGAAGGTTCATTTTGAACTTCTAGCAAGCCACAGCACTATGTACAGGCCAAGTCATGGTTACATACTTTTATATTCATCTCTTGGTTTATATTTAGTATCACCAGGGGTACAAAATAAAGCGACAGCCCCACCACCTCCCACCATTAATGCAACAGATACACTCTACATCCTTTCTTCCCACTCTCAACTGCTGTGTTGCCCCGACAGGAACCCAATGGAGGCATTGTAGGCGTCTCTACTATGCTTTGGCGTGACTGGCGCCTGAAATCCTTGTGCCATGAGCACGTTTTACATTCCTGCTTGCAGTTCAGAAAAGGCCTTGCTGAGATTCCTGAGGCACATTGACAAGCTAGTGTATTGGTCAGTGTGTGTGTGTGTGTGTGTGTGTGTGTGTGTGTGTGTGTGTGTGTGTGTGTGTGTGTGTGTGTGTGTGTGTGTGTGTGTGTGTGTGTGTGGGGGGGGGGGGGGGGGGTCATGTGACATCAGCCGTCTGTGACAATACAAATAGAGAGGGTTGTAGGTTGTGTGCTAAAGAAGAAGCTTTGAAGAAAAGGCTTCGTGTTTGTGGATGTTGAACATCTCTTGGGGTATCTCTCAGCTTCTGGTGCTGGTGGCACCAGAAGCTGATCCACAACATATGTTCCAGGGATGCACGTTGGACCTAGGGCTGACTGGGGTATTGTCTGTCGGTCTGTCATTGCAGGTCATTTAAAAAAATAAGAGCATCCCCCCCCCCCTGCTGTTGTATCTATCCCCCAGACACCCACTGCCTTTCCTATTAAAAGGAGACTCTTCTCCCAGCTGCTTTGCCTGGTAGGTGCCCTCTTTTCCCGGGACGACAGGGCGGGGTTCCCAGTAGGCCCAACCTTAAATTCCACTGAGGAGGGACTTGGATATGTTTATACATGCTGGGCTAGCATGCACTTCCTCATACTAGCAACCAATTAGAGGAGACAGGAGCGAACCTCGGCTGCCCTCGAATGAAGCTGCACCGCCCTGATGCAAACTTGCACAACAGCCAAACGGCCATCTTTTGTGGCCCGGCCCGGCCTGTTATTTACACAGACGTTGCCACTAAATCGTCCCATGTGCTGTCTCCCGACAGCACATCCACTGTTCGGACTGTGCTTGTTAATGCCTTGGGACCCCCAGCAGATCAAGCAGAAGGGGATCTGCTGCACAGTCCATCGTTTCGTTGAACATGGTTTTCATTTTCCATCCGTTCTCTTAACACTCCCCAGTTTAAGCATAACTCTTCCACCATTAGGATTAACAGACTGAACATATGATTTCCTGTGTGATCCATTACTCCTTTTTGTCAAACTTTTTCATTGTTATGCTGAATATCTGCCTTCGTTGCAACTGCTGTATTTACTTTGAACTTTTAATCGGCTGCGTAATGTATTTGATAATTGCAAAATGTCTACGTCTTTTCACAGGGCGTACAAGGACAATAAACGGGTAGTGTACACCTTTCTAGAGTACAGCCCCTTACTGGATTCCTCCAACATGACGACCGAGGACTGGGCGAAAATCGGGAAGGACATCGAAGTATGTGATGCCCAATTATCAGTTTCTCTGCAGCACATTAATTATCATGCCTTTTGGGTAACGAAATGTTAGTTGAATGAACAAGGCCAGAAAGGTTGTGGATTCAAACCTACCTGTAGGCATCATAGAGCATGATGTTTCACACCCTTCTGCTCATCAATTAAATATAAGGTGAAACATTTGAGAAGAAGGCATTGCTGGTGCGTGTTGGATAGATGTTTCTGCTCATTGACTAAACAAACATGTGTTCTCCATAGATTGGTCACCTCATCCTTTTAAACCACCTTATATTTGTCTTGGTAGAAAAACTACGAGCGCTACGATGGCTTTGTGATCCTCCACGGCACGGACACCATGGCCTACACGGCCTCCGCCCTGTCCTTCATGTGTGAGCACCTGGGCAAGCCCGTCATCCTCACTGGCTCCCAGGTAACGCCTGCGTTCTGACGAGGTGTGGGCTGACACCACAACAGCCCCTCGATAATGCTATAGGGCCCCAGTAAAAATGTGACAGATAAGTTGCGGCTTCTGATGCAAAACCGCTCTTTTATTATTTTATGACTGTGGCACTTAAATTTCCCTTTGGGAATGAATAGTGCTATAGTAGTAGTCTGTCTGTCTGTCTGGCTGTAGCATCTTATCCTAGCTATCTTTGGTGCATACAGGGAATGGGTTAACCTAACAATTGTTAGTGCTTGGTGGCACTTAGTTCTATGAACATCCTTACTGTACTGGCAGTAAGGATATACTGTCACTATCCTCATCGTCATCTTTATCCGCCTATCCGGGGTCGTGTTGCGGGGGCAGCAGCTCAAGCTTTATTTATACTGTCGTTATATATATTGTTTCTCCTTCTTCTGACAAATGTACTTAAAAAAAAGCTGCTTTGGATAAAGTGTCTGCTAAATGCCCTAAATGTCAATGTAAATGTCTGTCTACTTTACTTTTGCATCGGCAGGATAGTAGAGTGTGTTGAAAGAGTGAGGGTGTGACATGTAGAATAAGTCATTTAAACCCGGGTAACCAAGGCATATTGTCGCCCGCCTGGTTTGCACATCAGTGGGGTACGTCACCGATGCGCCACTTTTCTTATGTAATTATTTGATTTGAAGACATGAACTTTCTTCCAGGTGCCAATTTATGAATTAAGGAGCGATGGCAGGGACAACCTGCAGGGAGCGCTGCTTATGGCTGGTCTGTTTCATATTCCGGAGGTGAGCAATAAGAGGCTGCTACTGTTGGCTACTGCATGTAGATACTACATGTAGCTACTGTGTGTTTGTAAATTTTCATTGACGGTTGCATTGGAACGGGAACGTTCAAAAAAAGAAACTACTTTTCCCCCCCGTTTTATTGTTAAACAGAAAATTTGTCATTGTTGTAATTGACAATAGTTTTATGTGGAGGAAAGGCAACAAAAACGTTGTTAACATTCTCGTTTAACGAGATTGTTTGGTAAACGTTGGTGTGTTTCGCAACAGCAGGTGATTATCTCAAACAGGAAGAAGACTGTCAGGGAGTACAACAAGATACTAGGAAGACAATTAAAACTAACTGATTATACTCCCTTTTTTACAGGTGAGATTACAGTTGACAGTTGATATGTTTGACACTAATGTAGCTGAATTCACTAACGATGAAACTAAAATATATTAGCTTGAACGAACGTCCTTCCCGACAGACGTTTTGTTCATGGCTGCTGTCCTCATCAGAAAGATTGCACTATGAAAACCATATCCCTCTTCAAAATACATTGTTCACCTGTACGTCTCTTCCTATCAAGGTATGCCTGTACTTCCGCAACAAACTGTACAGGGGAAACCGCGTCACCAAAGTGGACGCTGGAAGTTTCGATGCCTTCACCTCCCCTAACCTGTCCCCCCTGGCCACCTTGGACGTGGATATAACAAGTAATGAATGAATAAATGGATGGATGGATGAATGAATGGCTGGTCATGGTGCTTCCTTATCATTTGGATTTCCAGTTGTGGTTACCGTGGCGATTTAGTTAATGCTCTGTCCCCCACAGTCAACTCGGACACGGTGTGGAGAGCCAACCGCTCCTACAAGTTCGCCGTGAAAACAGAGCTGAACCGCAACGTGGGCCTGCTGAGGCTGTTCCCTGGCATCACCGCGGCAACCGTAAGTCAGCCAGGCAAGAGGGGAGACGGCGGGAGATAGCTGCAAGTAGGGAAGAGAGGGAGGGAGGGAGGGAGGGAGGTTGATATACAAAGAGGGAGGGAGAGGGAGCAAGTAGGAGGGAGGGAGGGAGTGGGAGGGAGCAAGTAAGTAAGCCGGAGGGAGGGAGGGAGGGAGAGAGGGTAAGGGAGGGAGGGAGGGAGAGAGGGTAAGGGAGGAAGATAGAGGGGGAAAGGGATGGAGGTATATATACAGGGAGGGACAGGGAGTCCACAAGGGAGGGAGAGGGGGCGGATTGGAGAGAGAGCGATGCATAGTGTGCACCTCGTGGCCACAGGTAGTTTCGTATGTTGTCTCAGGTGGTGTTGAGTCAGAGTCATGAAGTCGTCTGTATGGTTCTTGGTCATCAGTTGGAAATGACTCATTCAGTTTTTCAGTCATTCATTCTCTCACATGCAGAGAGATCAGAAAGGTCATAATAAAACTATTGAATCGAGATGACTCATAGCCTGTCTCTGGTTTGTTTTCATTGGCAACATTAATGACATCGAAAATCATCCAAATACTTTTCATATTTTGTTATTAGTTTCAAGCCCATTAGTGGGTGAGAATATTTGTTGTCTGTTAAACGAGATTGCACTATGAAATGTAAATTGAAAAACAAACATCATTCATTTTCAATCAGGTCTGCAGTGTTGGCGCCATTCCATTATCTCAATACGTGTGAATTAGTCAAAAATACCTTTTGCTTTTGTCTTCTTTGACATCTATATGTGTACTGCAGAGGCTTTGCTCTGTTATCGGAATACATTTCACGATGTTATGACGATGGGCTCCAAACAACACAGGGCTATGGCATGAAGGAAGCCCTCCATCTAGCCATGCGTCTGTCTTCTAAAGTAGTGGTAGTGGTATTGGTAGTAGTGGTAGTGTCCTTTCCTCTGCAACTTCCTACAGAATTTGAGAATAGCATCCATTTTTTACACAAATATTTGCTCTAGAAAGATTTCGTTTTTTTCCTTCCCTGTAATTAGTCGTCTGACCCGTGTTTGTAAACGGCCCGGGTCCCATATTACATTTTTACTTAAAATATAGGCCACCCAGCCTCTGTTTCCACTCAGTCTAATTCGCCTCACCACAGGAGCCCTTCCCCGTTGTAAAGTTTGGTGTTTATGCCTCTAAATCGACCTGACACCTACTGCAATGGCAAATGGGTATTTAAATCAAATGTTTTTATCTGCCACACTCCTGAAGGACCAGCAGACACCAAATGTTTGTCTTACTGCGTGGCTTGTCACCTGCGCTCGATAAACTGTACGACAATCCAAGAAGATGCATGCACAATCTGGCCTGTTAGATCCCAGTCTAACACCATAATAATTCCCTCCATTTATTTTTCTAATTTATTTTTGTGTTTTCTGATTTCACTTATGCCAGTACTTCCTGACTCTGCTCGGATGTCCCCAGCAGTCCTCTGGCCCTAGGAAAGTATGTAGTTTGGTTATGGGCCATGACCAATTACCCACTAAAAACCCAGTTGGCCCGGGCATTATAATATTTAGTTTCTCATCCTGAGATGAATAGAGAGTTGCTTTACTGTCTCCGTCTGCTCTCGTTACCCCCGTCGACCATCAAAAGACCTTCTCTCTCTGTCTCTCTCTCTCTCTATGTCTCCTTCTGTCTGTCTCTCTCTCTCTCTCTATGTCTCCTTCTGTCTGTCTGTCTGTCTGTCTGTCTGTCTGTCTGTCTGTCTGTCTGTCTGTCTGTCTGTCTGTCTGTCTGTCTGTCTGTCTGTCTGTCTGTCTGTCTCTCTCTCTCTCTCTCTCTCTCTCTCTCTCTCTCTCTCTCTCTCTCTCTCTCTCTCTCTCTCTCTCTCTCTATGTCTCTCTCTATGTCTCCCTCTCTGCCTGCCTTGGGTCACATTGCTCACTGTACCACAGCAGTTTGCTTTGGGTTCGAAGCGCTTCATTCTGTACGAGAGGCTTGGGGCAAAGTGTATCCGCCTATTGTATTAGCAAATGGTCTTTCCTGCTGGGCTTTTCAGTGTGTCGCACCTGTCCCACTTTATGTTCAGAGTGACGATACAAGCCTAGTTACATTCTTTCTGCTCATGTCTTTGTAAGTTTATGGTCGCCTCCCCCACCCCCTGTTCCTGGCGTTTAGCGTTTTCACCTCCAGATGCCATGGTTACCGGTGGGTAATGAAGTCTCTCGGTGCCAGTCAAGCGTTGACGGGGATGGCAGCAGCACAAGACAACAGCAGATGTGCTTTTAGGAGAGGAGCTGGGGTCACATGCAGGGACGGGGATGAGGGAGTTGAGCCATAATGCTGGTGAGGGGCGGGGAGTTGGGGTTCAGGTTTATCAAAAAGGCCAAATTTTACTTGTGTGTTGAGTTGTAGGTACGCAGCAGGTCTCGAGATCGGGATGCAGTTAGGATTATGCGTCTGTGGTTCTGAGCCTTCTCTGCAGAAATTCCCTTATTCAGGGACATCTGGTGATCTCTTTAACGGGGAGCTGATGTGTCGTACAAAGGAACGTGTGTGAAAACTAATCATAAATGCACAGACAAACCCGGCAGGAAAGGCGAAGCTTGCGGTACATCTCCATCACCCCGACTTGTAGTTAGGTTTTCGGAGGGGGGCACATAACCTCTGGGGCTCTTAGGGGCTTTTGCAGGGGACAGAGTGACCGACACAAAGCCCCATGTAGCCTTGACTTCTCCTCGCCCGGCTCATGATGCAACCCGTGTGTCTGGCTGGTTCAGTGGAGTCCATGTATGGCGTGCTCTGACGCGTCTGCTCCGCGTGCGCAGGTGAGGTCGTTCCTGCAGCCGCCCATGGAGGGCGTGGTCCTGGAGACCTACGGCACCGGGAACGCCCCCGACAACCGCCCCGACCTCCTGGCCGAGATGAAGGAGGCCACCGACCGCGGCGTGATCATCATCAACACCACCCAGTGCCTGAGGGGCACCGTGTCCAAGGTCTACGCCACAGGCGAGGTAGGCGCTAGTGTGCTAGCCATCAGAGAAGGGATTCTGCTGAATGGGTCAGGAGTAAATGGTTACAAAATTGTGAATGAATAACAACACAAAAAACTACTATTGGGAAAACAACCAACCAAGGGCGTGACTGAAGTCACAATTGAAAGTGGTTCTTCAATCCTAATTTATTGGAATTTAAAGGCCCTGAACTAACTAAATCCTAACATCGTCCTGTGCAGTTTTTAAATGCAGTCGAAATGTCGTCAAAACAAAAATTAGAGGAATCGTTTGGAGGAGAAGTCCCTAAAATGGCAGACGAGGATAATGAGCCCTTGGATGGTACCCACCTGCCTCCCTCTCCTCAGGTGCTGTATAAAGCGGGGCTGCTGCCCGGCGTGGACATGACCCCAGAGGCGGTCCTCTCCAAGCTCTCTTATGTGTTGGCCATTGAAGGGCTGGACCTGCAGACCAAAAAGAAGGTGGGTCTTGCATTTAGATTTACATTCAGGGCATTTAGCAGATGCTTTTATCCACAGCGACTTACAATAAGTACATTTGTTAGAAGAAGGAGAAAAAATCTATCGCTGTCGGTACAGTAAGGACGTTTGTAGAACCAATTGTCAAGCATTAACAATTGTTAGTCAGTTTAGCCGCGTGCCGCCGATGTGGTTGTGACCACTGCTGACCCCACGTTTGCATGCATATCTTCGGGTCCCGGCACGTACCTCACACGGTCCAGATGATGGCCGAGAACCTGCGAGGGGAGATGATGGCAGACCTGGCGGGAGCCAAGCTCAACCTGCGTGACAGCCGCTTCATCCAGGTCATCGCCAAGTCGCTCAGCATCAGCTGCAGGGAGGTCAGTCTGAACGGGAAGATACTTTACGTTTTACGCCCTATGTGAGATGCAGCATGTCGAAAGTTCTGTGTTTTTCAATGAAACGCAAGCCTCTGTCTCCATCAGCCAGGGACTCTGCACACACCACATACGATCTACTTGCAGGTAACTTGCGGCATACTCTAAAATCCACAAGTGTTTAGACGCCACTGGGCATGCTCACGGACTTGGGAGTCTGGGGAACAGTGAGAATGTCATGCCTTCGATGATGATGAGTGCAGGGCAACATTTCAACAAATCATGAGGGAAAGTGTAAGCGGGGTCGTTTTTAAATGATTGGAACGCAGCCTAAGCCTTTACTTCTGGATCCAAATGTGCTCAGTGCCCAGCTGCTAGTGTCCTTAACCGTCGGCTGAAAGGTTGATAGCAAGATGACCTGTATCTGAAGAAAAGATTTGGGATAAACAGCCAGTGAAGAGCATGATTAAAGTCACATTTGATGGTGGTTCTTCAATCTTAATTGAATTGAATTCAACGGTTCTGAACTTGCTCCATTCTAAAATTGTCCTGTGCAGTTTCTGAATACGGTCGATATTGAAAAGGGGAATGCTAGTACCAGTGCTCGTTTTCACTGTGTTGCAGAGATAAGATGAGAATAGGATTCGTTGATTGCTCTGTCAAAAGTGACGGATAAAGCTTCCCTGATTTTGGATGCCGTTCCCCAGGAGCTGGTAGCCATCCGCGACGCCCTGACCCCCCCGCTGGCCTGCGCCGCCGCCAAGATCGGAGACGTGGAGGCCCTGGAATCCATCCGGGAAATGGCAAGCAACACTGAAATAAACATGTATAATAAGTCATGTAGCATGCCAGGTAGGGCTGCAATGATAAGTCGATCAAGCGAGAAAATTCATTAAATCTTATTTTGAGAGTCAATTTTCAAGTATAAGTATAAAACAATTCATTCCTAAAGCTAGAGCTCTTTACATCCCAACAGTAATCAATACCCCCCTCCATCTAACCTTCCTCTCAGTCTCCTGTTTCATCTGTACGCCCATACCCACTGATATTGGCTCATGGAAATCACAGGCCTGAGCCAATATCAATGGGAATGGAAAAAAATAAAATAAAGCAAATGCTCTGGAAAAAAACAGGGAAAATAAATAAATGAATGGTCTGGGGTTGTCCCAGGCCGGTCTGTCTACTTACCTATCCTGCTACCTGCACACACTCTGCCCATGCACTCATCACGCATGACCAGTGCTTTCCACAAGGCTAGGCAGAGCTATTGCTAAAGCTAGCGAGCGAGTAATGTGTTTCAGGAGAGTCACTTTGGAGGAAGGCCTTCAAAATCAACCTCCAAATTGACTAACCGTACTGGAATGTTGTTTTTGTTGGCTTGTCAGAAAAAGCAAGCACCTTTAAGCCTTCTCTTTGTAGTCTGTTAACTTGTGATGAAATTTGCTTCAACATTTTATTGTCAAAATTTATCAATTTATCAAAATTAATCTAAAATAATTTATTGACGATAAAAAGAATCATTAGCTGCAGCCCTAAGGCCAAGACATTGAACGAAGCAGCTTCACAGTTATACAGATCTACAAGATTGACGCATACAAGATTGATGGTTTGACGTAACTTTATTTAGTCTCTCTCTCTAACATTGATCGTTTCTGTTACTTTGAGGGACCTGGAGGCTAAGATCGACCGGGTTTTCATTGGTTCAGTTTTTCTATCGTTCCTTAGTAAATGTATCTCGCCCTGTCAGCTGTTTTAACTAGATCATAATCCGCTCTTCATCATTTAACTAAAACACTAACGGCAGTCGTGGTGTGTGGACTAGGGGAGTAACCTGAGTGTGGGCGACTACGACGATCGCACACCGCTGCACATCGCTGCGAGTGAGGGCCACCTGAAGGTTGTCCAGTACCTCCTGGACCAGGGGTCCACCATCCACAGCCGGGATCGCTACGGCGACACACCCCTGTGTAACGCAGTGCGCTTTAGGTAAGCCCCGCAATAACGTTTGTGAAGGACTCTGCTTAACTGGCTTTTAACAACCGCCTCTTTTATGTTCTTCGTCATTAACTCCAAGGAGGACGGGCTTCGGAGGAGTTCCTCTTTGAATGTCATTGGGGTACCGAGGTCTTTAAACATTGAACTATTAGAAAGCAATTGGGGTAATTTATTCGATTTATAGCTAAGCCGTTTGAATTGGTGTGTCCCCGTTTTTTTTGCTTTAGTATATGCACGTGTTGGGTGTTTCTGCTGAAGTCACTGAGCCTCAAGGGAGAGCAAGTCTTTAGGGTGTCAGAGCTGGAGCAAGTGGCTGTTGTCCTTTTTTTCCAACGGTTGGCATAGCAAGTATAGACTCGTCTTTTTCTTGGTTGAAGGTTGCGCTCATGCAGTGACACCTACAGTTACCCTGCCTAGGGAAGCGAGGCAGTTCATCACATTCCAGCTTAGCGGGACTGACCTCCTTTTCTCTTCTTCCACGTAGCACTGTGTGCCCCTTAAAGGAGTGTCAGCCAACGACGAGAGAAAAGAGTCGAGTACAAAAGAGAGGCGTGTCCTCCCAAACCAGTCGGCCCAGCCTGCACCCGGTTTCACACATGATAGAAACTCACGGAGACTCCGAAATAGATAATTTATTTAAACTCCTCACGATTGTCTCCTTTATAATTTTTTTTAAAACAGGTTTCCAAGCGCATCTGGTCATCGTCGGTAAAACAGATCTTGCATGCCCTGATCTATTGTATTATGACACCTGTGTGTGTGTGTGTGTGTGTGTGTGTGTGTGTGTGTGTGTGTGTGTGTGTGTGTGTGTGTGTGTGTGTGTGTTGTTTGACTGTGGGGGCGGAGGACACCTGTCTCCACTTGCCTGGCAATTAATCAAACCTGCGTACCTTTTCCTTTTGTCACCACCACTCAATTCAAAACGAGCATATGATGGTAGAAGCTGTATTGTCCCCTGTGTTTGCACCTCAACAACACGGACACCTCCCAACAAGTGCATCTTTGTTCTGTCGCAACCCCCTAATAATACTCATTGGTGGCCAATTGTTACTGATGCACAACTCCTACGTTCCCCCTCCACCCCTCTTTGGTCTCCTGCAGACGCAAAGACATTGTGATGGTCCTGCGGAAGGGCGGAGCCCACCTGCCCCGAGAGCAGCTGGCCGTCTCGGGCACAGAGCTGTGCAGGTGAGACACGCTCAGAGATGGTATGGGGGACAAGCGTTGAAACAACCACCCCCACATTCGTTATCACAGGTACGACCAGTCTCCCTAGTCTGACGCCGAGCCGCAGCAGGAATGCTCCCAGGCAGCATAATTGCGGCTCTCCTCATCTCCAGCATCTCTCTCTCTCCCTCTCTCCCTTGCCCCCATGCACGTAGAGCCTGGCTCCTCCGTATGGCCCCCTCGCTCGGGTCGCTGGACCTGTCGGCTCCGTCACGGTCCCGTTGCTATCGTGCTACGTTGCAACATGTCCTGTAAAACGTGTTGGTTTAAGATCTGATACGGGGCCCAACGATTGATTACCACGTCGCCAATCATGAAGTGCTTGCACTACTTCCATTTCACTGTCGTTTACAAAATATAACAAATGCATTCCCTTCTCTGATGCTTACTTGCTGGTTGATATGACTGCAGCGGTTTAAATATTCTGGTTGTTTAGTGGAGCGGTGGCTGTACGTCGAGGGCTACTTTGACCTCTGATACCTTGTGTGTTTTTAGCCTAGCGGCTAACGGAGACCTGGATGGTCTACAGATCTGGCACCTAGCCGGGGCCGATCTGAACACCCCCGGGTATGACGGACGGACGGCCCTTTCAGTGGTTAGTACAGGAGTCCTTTTACGTTTCCTTCTCCTCCCTTACTCCTAAAAACAACCCTCTTACGCACTTATTGTATGTTGTACGTCCTGGCACTTCAAAACAGTACGTAGCATCATGTAGCGTCTACACTACTTATCTTTGTTGTATATATCGGGAATGGGTAAAACTAACAACTGTTAGTGTTTGGCCCTTGGTTCTATGAACATCCTTACTTTACAGCCAGTGAAATATTGTTTCTCTTTCTTCTGACAAATTTACTTGTAAGTAAGTCGCTTTGGATAAAAGTGTGGAGGAGAACCATCTTGTCTTTCAACATGACAATAACGTGTTCGTCCTTCCAGGCAACGGGGGCTGGCAAGTTGGAGGCCGTCGCGCTTATTAATCGCCTCCTGAGTACCAGGGATCAGGTGGGCCCTGATTCCAGGATTAGCCACTCTCTCGCCACTGCCCCCCCCCCCACACACACACACACACACACACACACACACACACACACACACACACACACTCCTGAGACACAAGGCAAGCCAGTAAACCCACTGAACTTTAGTGTGTTTCTCTGGTCTCTCTGGCATCAACTCTTGTCTGTCTTGTCTTGTCTCCAATTCCAGGACAAGTAGGATGATGGTAATGATGGTGACGGGGGTGAGGCAAATTATATTCACTTTCTATGTGTATAACCCATGTGATTGTCCTGTATCTGGATTCTGACCTCCCTTGCACGTTCATGCTCTTTGGAATCTTCCTTTGACTCCCTTAAGGATTTGTGTTATTGTTCCTTTTTCCCCTCCTTCTGTGTGAGAATTGTTCAGCTCTCGTTAGTCTAATTTGTGGTTATATCCCTACATGTGTATGGAGGGCAAAGGTTCTACACTTTTGTATTGATGAATTTGAGGTCTTGGTTGACCATTTTTTTGTAAAAAAAAAAAAAAAAAGTTCATTGTTAAAAGTTAAGAAGCATGATTGTTATTTATCATTGGGACCATGTTGTTAATCCTACCCCACCATACCTACTCCTGCGGGGGGCTGGATCTCCAGGAAATGCCTGCACACCTCAAACCTGTGCAACCTGCTGTCCCTGAAAGCTGCCTATCTCTGTGTGCACGTGTGCATGCAGTCAGAACAAAGCAGCCACAGTCCTCCTAGTACGTACAGGCAGCCTCGGCTCCCCTCCGTCCCCGACCCCCCTGTACCCCATTCTAAACCCATCTCCTCTCGCCCTCCTCCCTCAGAGTGGGATCAAGCCCAGCGCCCCCCCCCGGAGGGACGCTAGACCCGGGAGGGCTCCTACGCCAGCCAGGCTCACTCACTGCCCTCCCCAGAGCGCAGCCATCACCTCCATTCCAAAGATCCAGCGTGTCCTGCCGCTTCAGCGCTTCCTCGTTTCCTTTGTCACGCGCATCTCCGTACGCCACCAAACACGACCCCCTGTGGACCTTTATTTCTGGCTGCACTTTACCCCGATGTTATGTGTGTGTGTGTGTTGTTTTTTTATGATCATCTATTGTATGTTCTTGTAAATGTTGTTTTACCACTTGTCTGTACAAGGCAATCAGGGAATCTGCTGTCAATGGCTCAAAAAGATGAGAACTTGATGAAGAAATTGACGCGCTTTGTCTGGGAATCTGTATCCCACCTGCTGTTTAAGACATCCGCTGTCCGGAGACCGTCCCATATGGGGGTTTATGAATTAATGTCTGTCGGTAGTTTGTGTTAACTTTGAATACGAGATTGAATCGTTGAATATTGTGAAATGGAAAGATGATTTTTATTAATATTGTGAATTAATTGTCCCTCTCTGACTGATTCGATTTTTTGTTCAAACTAACAACGAAAAGGATATCAGCATCTGTGAATCTTACAGCATATACATGCAAACGTCCACTTCGTCTATCTGGTATTTGCTGATTCGAAAACGTGTGTGTGTGTGTGTGTGTGTGTGTGTGTGTGTGTGTGTGTGTGTGTGTGTGTGTGTGTGTGTGTGTGTGTGTGTGTGTGTGTGTGTGTGTGTGTGTGTGTGTGTTGTGCTTTATTAAATGGCTACACTTGCACTTGAGATTCTTGAACGTTTGTTTCCGGCCTTCGGTATGCTTCTGCTGAGCTAATTGCGCACTGTGCTAGACTTCTGGACTTTAAACTGAAGAGGAGTTGTTATAATTGCAGCGCTTCATTAGCACTTTTGATCATTGTTTGTACCCAAAGCCAATGTTAAAGTAGTTATTAAAACTTGAATGTATTCTTCTAAAGCAATCAATTAAGGATTGTGGGAGTTTTTTATTTGCTGTCAAACAAAACACACAAAGTTATTCAGGGTTTTGGTAAGGGTTTTGTGTCCCTGTCATATCAACTATGTTTAAATGCTGTTCCTCTTTGATTCGAAATGAAATGTATGAAAAACATTTAATAAATACGTCCCATGCTAAATAAATCTCCTGTAATCAATGGTGAAATGTTGTGTTCACATAGAGCAGCTTTAATAAAGACAACCAAGCCATGAAGGTAACAGTATATTTAGATATCGCTTGATCGGTACTGGATGAATCTCTACACATTAACACGTAACGAGAGTCCCACTAAGGAAACGCGACTCAACCATCACAGGGAGTGACGCAGACCGTCACTACTGTAAGGTAAAAGGAACGGGAAAGCCTCGTTACTTTTGATCTCAACAGGCTACAAAGCACCATCTGAAGAAAATCAGCCATGGATGATTTTTGCATGAACTCCAAAAGCTCAGATAAACTCTGATCGCAGTATTTGCCATCCCGGGCTTCAGGGCGCCTTCAGAGCTGCTCTCCGGTGGAACCCAGCTCATCCGGTTCAACCTGCACGGGCCTCATTCCTCGCTGAATGCAGGACTTGTATGAACCTCCACTATATAAAGAGTCGCAAGGCGTTAAAGTCACTCAGTCTAGACACGGACCGCATAAGGAAGGATCTCCGCCAGGTGAGTGCTTTACTTCAGGTTTAGAACTAGTGGATTAAGGTCGTGACCTCTAGATATATAGCTGTGTTGTAGCCAGGGTTGTGTTGATCTGTTGTGTGCATCTATTCAATTTGATTTTAGTTGTATTTTTTGCCTGATTTTATGCGTGATTTTATACTCTGTATTTTTCTTTATGATGAAAGGACTTTGAGAAGAGAGCTGCAAGTCTTACGCCACTAAGAAGATTCTGGAGTCTTGTTGATTAAGTGGTTCTTAACAGTTCAACAGTTCATTTCCAAAATTGTGAAATGTTTAGGACCACTTAACCAATCAGACAATTGCTTCGAGTAATAGCTGGCGACCTGTGGTTTAGGAAAACCCCATCGTCACATGTCTGAGGCCTACGGACACGAAACGAAGCACTTTTTACATTGACTTGAATTATCTTCTGGAGCAGGCTGAGCAACTGCTACTGAGTTTGTATTGGATTGTAAATTACTGGACCAACAATAAATCGACAAAGACTAATGCAAGCGTCGTTTTCCTCATTTTGATTGAATGATTTTGCTTTCATCTATGTCTCTGTTATTATGCCCCCTTGTGTCTTGTGGTCACAATACCAGTTGCAGTTCTATCGTTTTAAAGCCATCATTGTTCAAACTGTAGTTCAGCTGAATTTCATTCTGCATTGAGTGTAACCTTCTTTCCTCTCTGATCGTACTGATGTTGCTGTTCATATTTTACTCACTAAACATTGGGATTGTTAACCCGCCCCGACAGAAAGACGTTTAGCTTCTGTCCTAGGCCCGTATTGGTGGCTGATTATCCTACAGATTACCAGGGAATACATTCGCTTTGTTGTTGGCAGCATAAATCATTCATGGGATCACGGAGTATCAATTGTTCCCTCGCTCTGAACCCTCAGTTGCCTCCTTTCATCTTGGAACCCAGAACATTATCAATATGTGTTCGGGTTCCTCACGCAGCGGCGTGAAGCTGCGGGTTTAAGTGCTGCAACAGTTCCAGGCGTGGACAGAATACCGGGCCGCGCTAATAAGACGCCCGGAGCCATTACTCCTCCACGGGCTTAAGGGTCAGCAGATGTATCGCTGCGGTCCCGTGGGAGCCGGTCCTTGGGATTTTATTAGCCGCAGGGGTGACCCCTATCTCCTCAAGAGGGGACCTCCGAACTTATCACAGCAGATACCCCCCGGTAAGCGCTTCATTGTTTTAGAGAAAGTAGGATGGTGACACACGCGCACACACAGACACACGCGCGCAAACACGGAAATAAAAAAAAAAAAATTCTCTGTTAGGCTATACCGTCATATTCACGACATCCGATGCTCATCTTGGTAGAAACATGCTGTTTATCGGCCAAACACCAAATGGAAGAGTAGTAAGTAGGCCTACGGAAGTAAAAAAGTTTTTGGTAACGTCAGATTATTAATTGGAGACACGAGGAGGTTCGACATCAAGCAAATATGCGTTTGACCTCAAGATCTCTGTGCGCCTGTCCAGTGCCTCTCCACAATCCATCGTCGCATTAATAGTTTATATAATCCTTAATAGGATGTCGATCAGGGGTTTCCCTGTGCATCTCGCCTTCTCTGCTCCCATCTTCTGATGACTTGAGGATGGGGAGGAGGAGGAGTAAGAGGAGGAGGGGGGGGGGGGGAGGCGGGCGGGGGTCTCAGCAAATCGGATGCAAGTGCAGCAGATCATTGACGGACATAGCGGATTGAGAGTTGGGACGCCTGGACGACTGAGTGAATGGGCTGCTAGAGAGCTGAGAAGGAGGAGGCGGAACAGAGGCTGGCTGCTGAGAGACAGAGAGAGAGGCTCTGGTCCCGTTACGCACCGGGTTCCCGTGCCCATACCTCCTCATCCCGTTCCAACGTTAGGGGCTACCGTGTTTCAATGGATATAAATCATGATAATTTCGGGGGGCTTGTGTCGGATTTATCGCCTTTTTTGGATTAACCGGAACCTGGAGAAATTGTTTTACGCACGGGCTGGCTGAACATGTTGGGCATTGAGCTTGGGGTCTGAGGTCCGTCCCCGGTGGTCCAGGTGGTCGGGTGCTTTGGTTTAAATACAAACGAAATGAGACTCAATAATGGTCCGATGATGAATAAATGAAATAGGAGCCCAAGGCAGAGGAGTCTTTGGCGACACATTCACTCCACATGGCTTTACCAAACTCAGCGGGGTCTTCCGGAGCGGAGACACCCAACCCCAATCTCATAGACCTGGGGACTTTCTACGTGGACTCCGATATTATATTTGGATTTACAAGTCATTTACTCAGGAGAAAGGCGAGGGTAAGTGTGCTGCATGCGCTAACGCAATATAGCCTACGTGATTCACCAGAATAGCGAAAACTATAGGATAGGATATGAGGACGAATTGTCATGTTTGTCATGCATGCGGATAATTGACCTTTATTCAGGACCATGAACAGCTCACTTCTGTGCGTCTCTCTAACACCTCCCCACTCTTGTACCTTTTAGTTTTAGTTGTTAATCATTCCGTTTGATTCCTCTCACATGTTGGATTCGTGAAAAAAGATAAAAGTATTTATTGAATCAACTCTAACAACATTGTGGCTCGTTTCGGTGAACGCCTGCAGAGTATGGCCATATGGCCTACTCATAATGGCAAAGTGTACCACTTGACTTAAGAAAAGGCATTATATCAGAGATAAGAGATGCCCTCACACGTCTGATAAAGGGATGGGAATGAGCTGAACCTTTTTTTTTCCTTTCAATATATTAATATTCATTAGGAATGGATTTCAATGGTTTCATCATTTCAGTAATTATTCTAGGTAAATTACTCATACAAATGGATGACGCAATTCAACGCATGAAAGGAAATGCGATTATACTTTGAAAATGACTTGAAAATCGCTTTAAATCGCGACCAGTTGCGCTGCCAGGCGTAAAATTGTTCCCTGAAACAAAAGACTGGAGGCTAAATGGGTCATGTGCGGCTGGAAAAAAGAAACCGTACTCAGGGAGTACACGAAAGTAGCAGTGGTAGCTTACATCATCCACATGAAATATTGAAAGTTTACCAAATAAATATTTAACATTATCTCGAACACCCCTTTTATGTCTGGTCTATCGCTCCCTGCTTTCCTATACTAATATTAACCACTGGATGGCGCCAGAGCTACAGGAACGAGTCAGAGCAGCCCGACATGTGCATTGATATTAGGAGAGGCAACAGTTGCTTTGTTCTCAGTTTAATTTCTATTCACTTGAGCAGCGACTAATATCAATGAAGTCATGCATCTACAAATTGTACTTTCTGCTCTTCTCTTCATCTCTATCCTCCTCTCCTCCCTCCTTCCTTAATTTCATTTCATCTCCTCTCCTCTCCCTGTTTCCTCTCCTCCCCTCTCCCCTCCTCGCCTCTCCCCTCCTTGCCTCTACTCCCCTCCCCTCTCCTCTCCTCTCACCTCCTCTCCTCCCTCTCTCCACTCCCCTGACCTCCTCCCCTCTCCTCTCCCCCTCTACTCTCCTCTCCTCCCCTCTCTCTCTCTATTCTCTTCTCCTCCACCCCCCCTCTCTTCTCCTCTCATCGCCTCTCTTCCCCCCCCCTCTCTTCTCCTCCATCCCCTCTCTTCCCTCTCTCTCTCTCTCTCTTCACTTCTCCTCCACCCCCCCTTTCTTCTCCTCTCATCGTCTCTCTTCTCCTCTCCTCCCCTCTCCCCTGTACTCTACTCTCTCCCTTTCACCCCCTCCTCCCTCTCACCCTCACCTCTCTTGTCCCCTCCCCAGTTTCCTCTCCTGTCCTCTCTCCTGTCCTCTCCTCCCCTCTCACCCTCTCCTCTCCTCCCCTCTCAGCCTCTCCTCTCCTCTACACCATTCTCCCATCCTCTCCTCTTTCCTTGTGTTGCCTTCCGGAACAAAAGTATATGGAATGCAACACAATAGGCTACAACACACTACAATACAATACATTACAATGTAATCCAATACACGGCCATGTATGAGAATGAATAGACGCACACGTCCACTCCCTGCTCGACAACCTCCATGTAGATTCCCCCCCGGTCCCAAAGTTCCCCCACCCATTTGAGAGTACGCCGCCCTCCCCTATCGTGCGCTGGTCTGCATTGGTGCACCAGCTCCAACTTATGGGACTCAACCACTTCTTTATCACATGCTGGAACTGAACTAGTAGCTCCACACACACGCACAGATGAGTCGCCGCTTCCACGTTCGCGCGTACGAAATGAGATAAAGATGCTCATTCCATGGGTCTGCCTATCCATTTAAAGAAATTTGGGACGGCCAAGATAGGCGCTCTTGTGGGTTTACCTAGACCCGGTTTCGTATAATGAAGTCATTTTTGCGCAATCCAATTCAGGATGGAAGGGAGAGGGACAACCACGTGTTTAATGTAAGTTGCGTTTTAATTTGCCACTTCTCCGAGTTAACTTCTAACAGTGCCATAATTACCCTGTTAACGCATGCTTGGGCTGTTGGATAGGAGAGTCGGGGCGCTAGCAAAACTGCAATCGCCGGAGCTGTTGCCGCGCATTGATGTGTTTATATTTTATTTTTCTTAAGCTAACATTGACTTTTGTTATTCTGCCCTCAAGGCTGAGGGTTGTCCAGGCGGGGACTCGCCGACAGCTCTCGGCGTGACTCCCAGGAAAAGACTTCACTCAGCGGAGGACGCACGATGCAGCAGCCGGCCAGCCCCGGAGGGCGCCGGGTCGGTGCCCCTCTCTGAGTCCGAAACGGGGAGGAGGGGAGAGGAGAAGGGTAGAAACCTACGATGCCAACAATGTCAAGTCAAAGTTGCAGAGCTGAAGAAGCAAGCACTCTCTTGGGCGGATCCTTGCTCACTGAAGGTTTGTGGGAAAACAATCCAAGTTGGCTTTTGTTGTAAACTCCCTTGCTTTGTGCCAAAGTGTCTGTAGCTTTATATCCTTTTAAGTGTACATTGCCAAGAGTGCAGTTGTTGATATGTGCACGACAGGCCTCCAGCCGTTTAAAGAGCCATCCTCATTCTAAACAAGTAAACCCAAGTTCATAATTTGAATCCCCCCTCCTCTTGAATCCTCATAATAATAATGTCGCTGTTCAATGTCATGTATTTTAAAAAGAAGTCGGGAAAGTTTGTGCTCTGGGAATTACCCATTGTTTGGCTAAACAATTCTCCCTCTTTATTGTGCTGTTGGGAGAAAGGGAGGTGGGGGAGAGGGGGGAGGTGAGGTTGTGGGGAGGTGGGGGTTGAGGAAGTCTAGTCCCAGTTGACCTTCTCGCTCTCGCTCATTGAAAGTGTTCCTGCTGTACGACGCCGTGCCGCCATTCCCACCGCTGTTAAACATAGACCCTCAGACAGAGGCGGTTGTGGTGGGGGGCTCCTAATGCGGGGGCTGCTCCTTTCCCCCAGGGGGAGGGGAGGGGGGGGGGGGGGGGGGGGGGGGGCTCTGAGTGGTGATTACATCTCCTCGGCGTGGTAACACCTGAAGTTGATAGAGAGCGGAGCAGGGGTCAGCGCCTTCCTCCACTCTAGCTGAGGACCACACTCTGCATGCGTGGTCTGAGTCCTGCTGGGATCATAATCAGGGGGTCTGGAGATCAATCCATGTGCACCACGGGGAGTGATAGGAGTGGGATCACTAGGTAAGCAGGTGTTGAGATCACTCCTATCAATCACTCCTATCACCAGGTGATCACTCCTATCAATCACTCCTATCACCAGGTGATCACTCCTATCACCAGGTGATCACTCCTATCAATCACTCCTATCACCGGGTGATCACTCCTATCACCAGGTGATCACTCCTATCAATCACTCCTATCACCGGGTGATCACTCCTATCACCAGGTGATCGCTCCTATCACCAGGTGATCACTCCTATCAATCACTCCTATCACCGGGTGATCACTCCTATCACCAGGTGATCACTCCTATCAATCACTCCTATCACCAGGTGATCACTCCTATCACCAGGTGATCACTCCTATCAATCACTCCTATCACCAGGTGATCACTCCTATCACCAGGTGATCACTCCTATCAATCACTCCTATCACCAGGTGATCACTCCTATCAATCACTCCTATCACCAGGTGATCACTCCTATCAATCACTCCTATCACCGGTTGATTACTCCTATCACCAGGTGATCACTCCTATCACCAGGTGATCACTCCTATCAATCACTCCTATCCCGGGTGACCACTAGTATCACCAGCTGATCACTCCCCAGGCCATCTCCTGGACCACACCGCGCCCCCTGTTTCCTTTATCTGCTCTCCGATTGGCCGCTCAGCAGGCTGCTGCTGACCCCTCCTTTGTCCTGCCTGCTGCATCCCTAGCCCCCTCCCTGCCAGGTGGGCTGTGATGTTGAACCCCACACACCCACCGTCAACCACCAACACAACCACCCACCCACCCGCCTCAGTCCTGTAGGACGGAGGGGGGGACCCCCAGCAAGATGATGTTGTTTCCTCTCCTACTGCCCCCCCCCCCCCCCCCCCCCCCTCTGCTCTGTGTCGCCCTTGTTAATGGCTTAATTGGGCCCTAATTTAGGTGGGTGGTAAACAGTGATGGTAGGTTGCTGTTATTGTACCAGAGTTGGAGGGGGGGGCTGGCCGGTTGTGTATTAGCTGCTTCCCCTGCTGGCTAATGTCTGGACCATGTGGTTTATGTGGAGGAATTCTTCCAGTGGTCTATGAGTTGAACCTCGGCCCCGGGTTGGGGTGCAGGTTCCAGGCTGTAGAGGGGAGGTCCCGGCCCGTCATGGGAAAAAGCTGAGGGAGCAGAGGGGTTGTTTATGTCAGGTCGAACCCCCCCCCCATCCCTCTCCCTCCATCTGTCTGCCCTTTGGTTTTTATGTTTTTTATGAAAAGGAAGTCTGCTCTGGCCTCAGTCGCCCCCCCCCCCACCTCCCCACCTCCCCTCCACCAGACACATTGTTTGAATACAGTCATAGCTATCCGACAGGATTCAAGGAAAAGTGTTTTTTCTTAATGCGCGGCCTTTGATGCACGAGGCCAATGGGAGATGCGATTCTGTCGGGAGAAAACACACAGCGGTCACTCAGGGACTGTCGGGTCTCCCAATATCAGTTTATGGATGCAAGGTCAAGAGCCAAGCTATCCTTTTTCCCAAAATTAAAAAGAAAACTGGTGATGGCCCTGATTATGAGAGCGTCTGTGATGGACCTGGCTATGAGAGCGTCTGTGATGGCCCTGGTTATGAGAGTGTCTATGGTAGACCTGGTTATGAGAGTGTCTATGGTAGACCTGGTTATGAGAATGTCTATGGTAGACCTGGTTATGAGAGTGTCTATGGTAGACCTGGTTATGAGAGTGTCTATGGTAGACCTGGTTATGAGAGTGTCTATGGTAGACCTGGTTATGAGAGTGTCTATGGTAGACCTGGTTATGAGAGTGTCTATGGTAGACCTGGTTATGAGAGTGTCTATGGTAGACCTGGTTATGAGAGTGTCTATGGTAGACCTGGTTATGAGAGTGTCTATGGTAGACCTGGTTATGAGAGTGTCTATGGTAGACCGGGTTATGAGAGCCTCTGTGATGGACCTGGTTATGAGAGTGTCTATGGTAGACCTGGTTATGAGAGTGTCTATGGTAGACCTGGTTATGAGAGTGTCTATGGTAGACCTGGTTATGAGAGTGTCTATGGTAGACCTGGTTATGAGAGTGTCTATGGTAGACCGGGTTATGAGAGCCTCTGTGATGGACCTGGTAATGAGAGCAGTCGGTACATGAGGCAGAGCTCTGTGTCTCTCGGGTCAGTCATAGTTTTGGTTTGCAGCTTTCATTTGCACTTGCACTGGTTTATTTTTTACCACTTGTGTTACTTTACTTGGGTAGTAAGTAAAGTAACTGTTGTCACAACACATTGGTTTGTCATATGGTTGGGTACTATAAGATGTTGGGCACAGCCATTCTAACCGTCAAACTATAATGACAAAAAAACAGCAAACTAAAGGTGCCTGTGTGCCGTGTGTCAGCTCCTCAGAAAACAGGGGCTTTTTACTCTCCAAAACCTGACAACTGAAACAAACAGCCCTTTCTCCTCAAAGGAAATAACAAGTAGTGGAGGAAGAAGTCCCCAGACTTCATTCTCCAGTCTAATCAAAGACTTTCAGACATTTTATGCATTTAATTCCCATAATTAGAGGCTACAGTAACAAGTGACTTCAATGGGCAACAGAGAGAGAGGGGGGAGACAGACAGAGTCAGCATTCAGCAATTATGCACAGTCCTTAATGTGGCTGGACATGGTGGCTCACTGAGATAAGATATGAGGGGGAAAAGACGATCACTTAAAA
Source organism: Gadus macrocephalus (assembly GCF_031168955.1). Taxonomy (NCBI): domain Eukaryota; kingdom Metazoa; phylum Chordata; class Actinopteri; order Gadiformes; family Gadidae; genus Gadus; species Gadus macrocephalus. Next base: position 11,982,975 of record NC_082386.1, read on the forward strand.
CGCTCACCACAGCTTCAAAGTGACCAATTA
>NC_082386.1:11983104-11998104 GCF_031168955.1 Gadus macrocephalus
GGACATATGTGTGTGTGTTTGTCTCTCTAGGTACATATCTGTTTTGGTTCGTGTAAGCATGCCTATGTGTATACATGCGTCTGTGTGTGATGGAGGAGGTCTCATTCCTTACCTTTGTTGAGTGACCCCAGACGAGGCTGTCAGTGTTGCGGGGCTCTGCAGTGGGCTTGGGTTTCATTAGGGAGGCCGCCCTGGGCAGGAACAGGTGCACCGGACCAGGGGCCGGTCAGAGAGAGGACAGGGGGGCCGCAGACTGGGTGCCACGGGAGGGGATGGAGGAGTGCGGTTGGGTGGTGTGCTAGAAACAGAATGAGTTTCTCCCCCAGTCATGAAACAAGAGCCGGTTAAGAAGAGAGGGGGCGACCGTTTCATTAAGTACACCTCTAAGCATCTGAGCCCCCGGAGCTGGTGAGGAGTGTGTGTGTGTGTGTGTGTGTGTGTGTGTGTGTGTGTGTGTGTGTGTGTGTGTGTGTGTGTGTGTGTGTGTGTGTGTGTGTGTGTGTGTGTGTGTGTGTGTGTGTGTGTGTGTGTGTGTGTGTGTGTGTGTGTGTGTGTGTGTGTGTGTGTGTGTGTGTGTGTGTGTGTGTGTGTGTGTGTGTGTGTGTGTGTGTGTGAAATCTAGGGAGTCAAAGTGAGTGCAGACAGAAGAAGAAAGAGATATGTAGAGGAAAAAAAGGGAGAGAGGGAGAGACTAAGGGAGAGAGAGACGGAGAGAAAGGGAGATTGAGAGAAAGGGAGAGAGGCTCTCTGATGTGGGCTGGAACGTCCCTTCCGCCTCGCTCCTCCATGCAGTGTGCGGTTGGTGCTTTATGGCAGCTGGCTTGTATTAAACTGCACGCAATAATCTGGTGTCAAGCAGCGGCAGAGACAGCGGGCATCAATCACAGCACCTCCCTGCTTCACTGTATCCGTGTGCGTGCATGCGTGTGTGTGTTCATCTTCGCGTGTGTGTGTGTGTGTGTGTGTGTGAGTGTGTGTGTGTCTGTGTGTGCATGTGTGTATATCTGTGTGTTGGTGTGTGTGTGTATATCTGTGTGAGGGTGTATGTGTGCATGTGTGTGTGTGTGTGTGTGTCGGCTTGTGTGTTTCAGCAGTAGGCAGCAGCTTTGCCTTTAGTGTGTGTTCTCAGTGTTCTCTTCATCTGTGGAGGATGAGGCGAAGCTGAATATTGAAACTCCCTGCGGCAGACAAGGTCCTTCATTATTTCCACCATTTAAATATATAGAATATCTGCCAGGGATCCCTTGTAACTTTAATATATGAAATATATATTCACCGTCCTCATTCACTGCTGCACCCCCCTATCCCTGTTTCCTCCGGGCACAAGGCGCGGGATAAAGGATGTGGTATTCCGTCATGAAATGCAGCTTTAACCAGTTCCCATCTCAGCATTCACACAAGGAAAAACAACCTGTCACATAACACATTACAGCCAGGAGATGTGATTGGAGATAAGGACTGAGAGGCTGATTGGTCAGCCTTGTTCGGAGAGGTCGTAGGTCATCAGCTGCACTCAGAGAGGTGGTGGGGAGAGACGCTGAGGAATGCTACACCTGGAATAGATGCACTGTGTTGGAGTGGGCAGCTTGTTTAGGACACACACGCACACACACGCACACACACGCACATACACACACACACACACACACACACACACACACACACACACACACCCACACACACACACACACACACACACACACACATGCGTACGATTACAAACACACACGCATGTGCACACACAAACACACACACACACACACACACACACACACACACACACACACACACACACACACACTCACACAATTAGACACACAGACACACACATGTTTACACACACACACACATGTTTACACACACACACACACATGATTTGACAGACGCACATGCACGATTAAAAACACACACACAGACGCACACACGCACACAGATGAAAGTGTTGGGCTGCGGCCATTTGAGTGTAGCTCCTAATGCTTGTCAGCGGCGGGGAGACGAGAAGGTTCCAGATGTTCCCTCTCTGTGGCGTCTCGTTGTGACAGAGCTGTTAGAATGGCTGTGAGCGGACGCCTCCACTCGACATCTCCGTGTGTTGGTCATGCCGCCGGGGAGGGGTCTCGCTCCACGCCCGCTTCTGATCTCGTGACTGCTGGTCAGAAAGCAAGTGGATCAAGTCGTGATTGTTTAGCTGGAGAATAACTCCATTAGAGCTTTGTTACGTTGGGTTTTGGCATATTTGTGTGTGTGAGGAGTTACTTGTTTGTGTGTGTGTGTTTCTGTGTTTCTGTGTTTGGAGGAACTTGTGTGTGTGTGTGTGTGTGTGTGTGTGTGCGTGTGGTAGTGTGTGTGTGTGTGTGTGTGTGTGTGTTTGTATGTGTGTCTGTGTGGTGGTACTCGTGTTTGTGTGTGTTTGTGTGTGTGAATGTATGTGAGGAGGTACTCGTGTGTGTGTGTGTGTGTTTGTTAGTATGGTGGTACTCGTGTGCGTTTGTGTGTGTGTATGTGTTGGTAATCGTGTGTGTTTGTATTTGTGTATGTGTGTTAGGAGGTTCTCGAGTGTGTATGTGAGTGTTTTGTGTGTGTGGTAGTACTCGTGTGTGTGTGTGTGTGTGTGTGTGTGTGTGTGTGTGTGTGTGTGTGTGTGCGTGTGCGTGTGCGTGTGCGTGTGCGTGTGTGTGTGTGTGTGTGTGTGTGTGAGAGGAGGTACTCATGTGAATGGGCCTGCTCCTGTTTGGTGAAGGATGGTGTATTACAATGAGCCAGACTGAAGGGGAAACAAAGGCTGTGCGGTCCGGCCTGACAGGCCAATATGTTAGAGCAGGTCTGCACAGCAAAAACCACTAATGTCATTGAGCAAGAACATGAATTCAACAACAACTGTTGCCGGTGGATATTAATCACAGCTTGACTTGTTATTTTTGTGCCGACCCCTAAGTGTGTGTGTCTGTTTGGGTATTTCTGTGTTTGCGTGGGTGGGTGTGGGTGTGTGGGTACTTCTGTGTTTGTCTGTGTGGGTTTTTCTGTGTGGGAGATTCTTTGTGTTGGTGTGTGTGTGTGTGTGGGGGGGGGGGGGGATTTCTGTGTTTCTGTGGGTGTGGATGTTTGAGTTGGGCCTTCTGTGTATGTTGTATGTGTATGTATGTATGTATGTATGTATGTATGTATGTATGTATGTATGTATGTATGTATGTATGTATGTATGTATGTATGTATGTATGTATGTATGTATGTATGTATGTATGTATGTATGTATGTATGTATGTATGTATGTATTTGTATGTGTGATTGCATAATATTATGTTTTCTTTGCCATTGATTTTAGGAACTTCTACAAATTTGTACTTTGCAAATTGTATAATATTAGTGGTAAAGTAATTGTGGATTTGTCGCTAAGTGGAGGATTTGTTCCAATGTGTGCATGCATACAATGCAGTTCTCACAATGCAGCATGTTTGTTTTGTGTTTGCAAGCATGAGTTACTTCTACGTGAAGAAATGTCTGTGTGCGTTTTTTTTTGTGTGTGTGTGTGTGCATGCATTGGTTCACGTGTGTACTATCCCCATGTGAAAAACATCTCCCTGCTTTGCTTTTTATGTCATGACAAACGGAGATGTACACAATCCAGACAGCCCGCACTCCATCACCGCCGCTGATTCAGAGACTTGGCAACGCATAAAGTTGTTGAAATAAATTTCCAAGACGGCGCGGGGAGCGGAGGTCTGAGTCGGAGGTAATCTCCTGCTGGCTTCATAAAGCATCGCCAATTGACAGCAGGCCTTGTAGCTGCAGACAAATCGCCAGCTTAAAGCCACGAGCTGAAAGGGAGAATGCCAATGGCTGGTCTCCTTGCCAAGACGGATCAGCAGCCGTTGGTACGCTGCAGACGGGCCGGGGTCGGGTGGGCGGGGCTTCACTCTCTCAGCCTGCAGTCCATCACAGCGCTATGCTCGGCTTAGCCGAACTTGATGTACCATTGTTTGCCTTCACCCCTTAGCCAAACGCCAGGCAGATGTCTACGGAACACCTCTCTGTAGCGGAGCTTACCTGCTGGCCTTTGTTTGTCAGTAATTGACCTGTTTGGGTTGGATGGCTCTCTGAACGTGTTGGGCGGTGGAGGAGTGGTCTGCTGCTCTCCAAATGTCAAACGGGCTTGGGAAATGTACACGGAAATACGTTTCGTTTTAGTACTCCACAGTAGCCAAGCGTAGAAAATTGTACAATTCCCGTGATGCTGTGAAGCATTCATCCTCCTAGATTGCAGAGAAGTCACTGAACTAACAAACTAATTGCTGGACGGACTCGATGCAGCACTGTAGCCCTCTGAATAACAACTTGTACAAAAGCCTGTCCTGTTTATGTCCATGTACATAAAGTATATTGAACATGTGTGCCATGGAGGTATCGGGGTAACAGCACAAATTAAACCAGGCCATAATTCTGAGGTATTACTTTATATACACGTACAGTAAAAGCTGTTTTCCTTTCTCTGCTTTAATCACCGCCGATTCGAGGGGGTCTCAGTGTCTCCTCTCTACTGCCGCGTCGCCCGCCTGCGTCTTTGTTCGGTTAATTGAGAGTGTGCGGTGAGAACGTTGATGAGATTCTCGTCCGCCTTCTTGCTGTACTGCTGACAACATCGTTTTATTATTCCATGGAATGTGGAAGGTCCCCTCACAAAGGGAGCTATCTGCCATTACTGCATCTCCAAAATGTACGGGCTTGTCTTTTGTCCAATTAGGACTCTAAATCAAACATGACAGATCAACTTCTGGCCCAGTTAGTCGTGAAGCCAGTAAGACCAGTCTAGCCTTATTAAGAAGGACCGAGTTTTGAGCGAGCAGAGAACCTTCAGGGTGTGTTTGCATTTCAAAAAGTGCTGTGACTTTGCGTTTGCTTAGCAGCAGCAGGTTCAAAGGAGGGAGCACAGTATAGCGTTCTACACAATAGCAGTTCACTTGACTACTTCCTCTGGAAAGAATGGTTGCAACATTTGTCAATTACTGGTAGCAGATAGGTCAGGAAGTGGTCAATGTTCTTGTAAAGAGATTTACATGATCGAGGCACAACCAGGATGCTGTGAGGAGTGACAATAGTTAATCCATCTACACTCTTTCCCAGGGAACTCTGAACACGTTTTTTTATAACTGCTAAACTGTGGCCTCGTTGTATTCTTGTTTGTTAGATTAGCTCTTTAGATCAATAAACCTGACAGGGAAAAGTGACGCAACGCAGACAGATTCTTGGTAACTGCGGTCGGGTCGACAATGTCAAGTATTCACTCGGGCTCTGATCCTTCTCACTCTTAAGAATGCTCTTTGTAACCACTTTGACGAGAGAACAGTAGAAGCAGCAGAGGAAAGAGCCAAGCTCGTGAATTCTCAGGCGATGATGGGAACACATCTTGAACCAAGATGAATGGATTCAAAGTGAGGCCAGGATTATACATCAAAGCCTGCGTCACGCACGGCTGCAGCGGTGGCGTTGGCCGTGCCAGCAGCACTTTGTTGGGCAATGATGAGGAAAACATCAAAAAATAATCACACTGCAGGACAATAGATGTGTTTGATAAGGAATCCTGATCTGTATGCCAAAAAACAGGAGTCCCTCCAGAACGGTGAAAAAACCTTTCAGAGAGGAGACTCTTGTGTTCTCCTACCTTGCCCTGATCTCGTCTTTCAGATCTGTGCGCCTGCTATAATCCTGCTGCCCTAAAACCCAACCTCCATTTTATGTCTCTTTCTGGCTGAGGAGCTCCGAGTGGCCCTTCTTTTATGCCCTGGCTGTGTCCCGGGTGCTTAACTACACTCTGTGCTGTTTACGATTCCCCAGCTGCTGCCCCGCCGACAGTATCAATTCAGCGGGGATAGTAAAAGCCGGCTCTAGCCCCTCTTCCAGGTTACACACCTATCAACTTCACCGTGATGCTGACCCCCTGGCCAGCACATTACTGACTCCCGTGTCGACTGCTCGTATATGTGTCTCCCTGAGTGTGTCAGGGTGAGTGATTCAGTGTGCTAGCTGACTCTTCAGTAAGCCAAAAAGGCTGTGTGCGTTTGTATTTCCTTTAGTGTTTGGTGTGTGTGTGTATGTGTGTGTGCGTATTAATGTCCACAGTTTCTTGTAAAGTTTACTGTTTGCTCTATCCTCAGCTGTGCAAATTAATCTGCATGTCCGTGTGTGTGTGTGTGCATGTGTGTGTGTGTGTGTGTGTATGTGTATTTGTGGAGTCTGAGCCCAGTAGTAGGTGTTGATTGGCTTCATCACGGCCAGCAGTTTCTCCCTCCTCCCCTGGGTTAGGTCCTCTCTGCCTCCCGCTCTGATTGGTCCTCCTCTCTGGACTAACGGGGTTGCCTTAACGCAGGGTGTAGATCCTCATCTGCTGTCAGTCCTACACCAGGGCTTTCCAGGCCTCGCGGCTTACTAATTGGCTGTTGGGTGTTGTTCTGTAACGTTGTAGCCTTAACGCACTGTGTCTTACCTTCGCCAGCGTGATACTCTAGCAGGTTTTCTGTCATTGCCGCGGGCTGTGTGGCATGGTGGAGTTTCTCGCGCTTCCCCCCACGAGAGGTGTTCAAGACGCCGCGTCTACGTGGGGCGCTTTTGTTTACTGCTCTAATTTTATGCATCAAACAAAACATAGCTGGGATGCCTCCGAGCGGGTCTGAGCGACGTGGAAATCCCTCACCCAGCCTCCCCTGCTCCCAATGCCCTATGCCCACTGAGAAGGAGGAAGAGGAGGAGGAGGAGGAGGAGGAGGGAAGCCCTTTAGAATCACACCTGTGCTTGTGGCCTAGGAGAAATTCCTGCATGACCTCATACACACACACACACACACACACACACACACACACACACACACACACACACACACACACACACACACACACACACACACACACACACACACACACACACACACACATACATGAGTTCACATGTACGAATACACACACACGTACGTACATACGAGTACACACACAGGAGCGCACACACACGCCGGAATAGCCCTGGGTATTGCTTGGGGAATAGACGGTCATGTGACAGTAGAGGAAGTCGGGTTGGGGGTTCAACGCCGTAGTGTCACACTCACACAAGGGGCCACCCCCTGCGGTCTGGCGCTCTTGAGCAGACGAGTTGGACTTCCTGCGAGTCCAGCCTGGACCAGTGCGTTCCATGGCGGACCCCCTACAGGGAGCTAGTGTGTGGTCATGCTTTCGTGTGTTGGGTTTGGATCTGTCAAACGCACAGTGTTTTTTAACAGGCTGTGTGAGGTTTACGTTGACATTAAAGCATTGCTCCGTTGTCCAAGGTCCTGCACAGCTGAGCTCTGACCTCAAGGGGATAAGGTGTTACATTTATATTTATTACATTTGAATAATTTGTCAAAGCACATGCTTCTCTCAGGAGCCTATATCTGAACACATGCAATACATTTTGTAACATGTTTATGTGTAATAGATGCTAATATTAATTAAACAACTATCATAATACATAAGACATTCACTTGTTCATTCACTTTGTTGACTGACCCTAAACATACAAGATAGTTACGACTAGTAGTGATGGTTTGGGTCTCAGTTATCAGCTGCTGTTTTGTGGGAGACGTGCCTCCAGGATTGTGTTGTGAACGTATTCAAAGAGTCTCTGTGCTACCCCACCCCCCCACGCGTTGCCACCTCTGGCTGAGAGGCGCCCCCCCTTGTGCTTACAAGGGGGGTCACACCAGGGCACACTTGAACTCGACACCCAGAGAAGCCGCGGGTCACGTGGGATAAAGTTCAAACTGAATGTGAACTCTTTGTGAAGTCTATTTCTTTCTCCCCATGTGCTTGTTTCTTCACATACGCATCTGAAAACATGTGAGGGAATTTACGCACACACACACACACAAACACACGCACGCACGCACGCACACACACACACACACACACACACACACACACACACACACACACACACACACACACACACACACACACACACACACACACACACACACACACACACACACAGTACCTACACACAAGTTCATACACAAGCACACACACATACACAAGAACCTGACCTTCCCATGAAGACCTAGGTACGGTGCTTTATGTGTTAACTGCTGCAGCAGCTATGTGCTGCTGCCAGGGCGGCCTGAGCCCGGCTCTCATCGCTCCCCAGCCACAGAGAGTGGTTCCTGGGGAGCCGTCAGCAGGTTTGAGCGGCTGCTATAAAAGCCTGCGACGGTACCCAGCAAAAGTCACAGTGACGCTGGCGCTAGGCGGGGGAGAGGAGAGCCATGAAACTCAAAACAATACTTAATTAGCTCTCCCAACAAAAGGAGCAGAGCGAGGGGGTGATTCAGAGGAGGGGGGGGGGGGGGGGATCAGAGGGTGCATTCGACTGTCCCGCTCCCATTTGACTCCCCCCCCCTACCTCCCTCCCCCGCCACAAATCCACAAAGCCCCTCTTAATGACCGCTGTCCCTCCACTTGTTGTGTCTCCCAACCCGCCACTTCCTGAACACATGAAAGGGGGCGCAGTCTCTCTCCTAAACAAGAGAGAGAGAGAGAGAGAGAGAGAGAGAGAGGGGGAGAGGGAGAGGGAGAGGGAGAGAGAGAGAGGGAAGGAGATAGGGAAGGAGAGAGAGAGAGAGAGAGAGAGAGAAGGAGAGAGAGAGAGAGAGAGAGAGAGAGAGAGAGAGAGAGAGAGAGAGAGAGAGAGAGAGGGAAGGAGATAGGGAAGGAGAGAGAGAGAGAGAGAGAGAGAGAGAGAGAGAGAGAGAGAGAGAGAGAGAGAGAGAGAGAGGGGGAGAGGGAGAGGGAGAGGGAGAGAGAGAGGGAAGGAGAGAGGGAAGGAGAGAGAGAGAGAGAGAGAGAGAGAGAGAGAGAGAGAGAGAGAGAGAGAGAGAGAGAGAGAGAGACCCGTCCTGCCAGAACCTCCCTGGCCTTCAGCCCCCCCTATCCCCTCCTCATCCATCTCCTCCTCTTCTCCAGAAGGTATTGACATGGCCCCCCTCCCCCCGTGGCCTAGTTTGGGTCTGGGTCCCCGTGGCGACGAGGAAGGCTTTCATGTGGGCCCTGCGGTGGCCCCTGTGTCCGTGACTTTGTAGCCGGTGTGTCCGTGACTTTTATTGCCTCCTTGTCTTTTGTTCACGGTGCTGCTGGTCTGCCTCTGGCTTAGACCTGGGGGGGGGGGGGGGTGGAAGGATGTGCCCCCTCCACCGCACACACACACACACACACACACACACACACACACACACACACACACACACACACACACACACACACACACACACACACACACACACACACACACACACACACACACATACCCACAGTCACACACTGACACACACACTCACACTAACTCACACTAAATACAATGCCTGGTTGCACTGCTCTTCGGAAATGCTGGGGGGGCGGGGGGGGGGTTTAAGATTGGCCTGAAAACAGGTGTTTGTGTGTGTGTGTGTGTGGGTGTGTCCCTTTATGCTTAGACTTATTGTTGTGTGCATTAGTAAGTGTATGTGTGGGTGTGTGTGTATCAAGGCCTAGAACTATTGCATCAAAAATATATGTGTAAGGTTTGTGTGTTAAAATGCCTGGTATTACTATAATGATAAGTGTGTGTGTGTGTGTGTGTGTGTGTGTGTGTGTGTGTGTGTGTGTGTGTGTGTGTGTGTGTTTGTTTCGTTGCCTAAAACTAGAACTAAAACCATATGTGTATGTGTGTTTGCATATTAGAACCATTATGTATGTCTGTGCCTGTGTTGGCTTTTAAACTTATATTTAAACTTGAGGATAAATAAAAAAGAATACACAATGTTTATTGTTGTAGCGTCATATTTTTGTACAGACTTTCTAGTTTCTACCCTTTGGAACTTTCTGTGGAAAAAAAAGAAACCAAAAGTCAGCGGTGTGTTTTTGTTATCCTTGCATTACGTTATCCTTCTTTAGTTTCCTGTCAAAACAGGAAATGACGGGGGGTGGGGTTGGGAGGGTGCGGAGCGGGGGGTGACTGCCTTGATGTGTTGTGTGTTATGTGTTGAAGGTCCACTCCTCTTTGACAGTGCCCCCCCTGGCTGGGAACGGACCCAAGCTGTCAGGGGGGTGGGACCTGCGGTACAGACTCATTTTTATCACTTTCACGAGCTGGGAGCGATGCTTTTTACCAGCTGTTGACACAGGTCTGCAGCACCATCCTCTTCCACCGCAGACCAGCAGCCACGGGCACAATACTGTGTGTGTGTGTGTGTGTGTGTGTGTGTGTGTCTGTGTGTGTGTGTGTGTGTGTGTGTGTGTGTGTGTCACCTCTCTGTATCCATTGAACAACAACTTCACGCGACGTCACCCCACTCATCACCATACAACATAAAGACAACAAATGAAACCTCTTGTATATCGGCTTTAATGTAGTTCAGCAAGGCACCTACTCACATGCTTTTTTAGTCTCACTAAAATGATTCCTCGGTCATTAATTATCGGTTATTAACCCCTATTCGTCAATCCCTTCCCATGGGACCTCCCATTCTCCCGCTCTATGTATCCATCGGTGGTTCCCGTCCCATGCTCAGCGTTGACCCCTAACGTGACCCCGCCGTCTCCCAGCCGCTGGGAGCCGGTTCATCATAGCTCCAAATGACAAGGCGCCCGAAGGCAACAGCTGATTAGAGAGTGGGCTAATTATTGACCGGTCAGAGGGATAACCATCGCCTGCCCTCCCCGGGCCTCTGAACCCCGCGCTGCTCCTGAGGAATGCGGCGGGTTAGGAGTCCGGCCTCCCTCTGGCCCGTACCGGCCTGCTCCCCCAGAGAGCGACCTGCGCCGGCACGCCGCCCCCACCGGGGGGGCCAGGGGTCCCGGGCCTCAGTGAGGGCTTGGCGTAGGGCTACTCAGGCCGGAGGCGTAGCAGCGGGCTGCAGAGCCACGCCTCAGCTCTGACTGACGGAGAGGGGGACGCAGCGGGCCCGCGCTGAGCCGGCCGGCCGGGACGCCATGAATAACCCAACAGCATGCGTCCTTAAACGGAGGGATTGACAAAATGCGTCCGACAGGTCGGTCGATGCCAGACGGGGCGTCCGGGGCAGGTATAGGCGGGGCCGGCACACGTTCCACTCGGGTCCCCAGATTAAATATGTGTGTGTGTGTGTGCGTGTATGTGGGTGTGTGTCAGTGTGCACGCCCATATGTGTGTGTGTGTGTGTGTGTGTGTGTGCTCTCCTTTGTGTGTGTGTGTGTGTGTTTGTGTGCGCCCCTGTGTGGGTGTGTGTGTGGGTGTTTTCTGCTGACTGGGGGAGGATGTCATCACCGCATGTTTTTTTTTTGTAGCAGGGCTCTGGCTGAAGGCCACACCCTCGCTGACCTTCTCCTGCCGCACAATTAGTTACCCTCTGACCCCCGGTCGCACAATCAAACCCGAGCACGGACGGGCATGCTCCTGCATCCCCGGACCGCATTTACACCGTGTGTGTGTGTTTTTGAGTGTGTGTGTGCCTGTGTGTGTGTGGTATTGTTTGTTGATTGGTCTTTGCTGTTCTGTGCGTGCGTGGGTTTGCATATACGGTGTGTGACCACTGACTATGTGCTTATTTGTGTGTTTGTACTAGAGACGTGTGTGTGTGTGTGTGTGTGTGTGTGTGTGTGTGTGTGTGTGTGTGTGTGTGTGTGTGTGTGTGTGTGTGTGTGTGTGTGTGTGTGTGTTCGTGTATGCATCTTATAGGGATGTGCATTTCTGGCAAAAATACTATTCGATATTCCTGGAGAAGTATTCGAATAATATCCGAAAATCGGTCAATCAAGAACCCCCCACGCACACAAGCACACACGCACCCCGTATACACGCACACACAATGACACAGGGGGTGGCTATTATGATTTATATGAAATCAATCTGTTTATTTCAACAACTGCGCCATCATCATTCAACATCAAATTTATTTCAACGTGGGTTTAAGCAGATAGGCCTACATGCACCGAAAACAGATCGCTATTTATTTTACCTAACACAGCCTGCATGACGGTGAATTAGACACGTCTTTAGCATATGGAAACTATGGCCCAAAAAATAATAATAAATAATACAACTTTTTACTATTTATTTAAAAAAAATAAGTTGTGAAGCCCCATGCAAGTGAACGGAGCGTTCAACAGCATTGAGAAGAGCCGTGTCATAAATAACGATAGTTACGTCCATTATTAGATTTCCTACGTGACTGCGACCATTCGACTATTGGACCATCGTTGGCCTTCCCTAGTGTCGTAGGTCATTACCAAAGTCATTTTTGTGCAGGCGTGGATGTGGTGCGTGATTGGCCCTGATGCTGAGGGCCGCGCCGCTGAATGAAACGAACCCAACAAAGCGGCCGGGCGCCGTGACGCATAAGCAGCAACGACCCCGGCATCACTTCCTCCTGCAACTCATACACATAGAAAACCTGTGAGAGACGCATCAGGGCTGGGGAGGGCCGGTCTGCGGGAGTCTACAGCGCTTTGTAGCTCGTTCCTGGAGAGGGGGTGTTACTCCTGTCTCTGTTCTCCGTTCACTCTGGTGTATTCTCTCAGTGGGGTCATGCAGATGAGACCCAATGGCTCGGCCAATCTCCTTTGAACCCTTGAGCCAAGATTTTGAATCTCTCGATGCCAGCCTCTGCTCTGCGTCTCTCTTGACGTTTAGTTTTAATTTTCGTGCACAGGGGACAGGGCCTCACTCAACGCTCTGCAGCTACTGGCCGGTCTGGGTGTCATATGCGTGTGTCTGTGTGTGTGTGTGTGTGTGACTGTACATCTGTGTGAGTGTGCATGTGCGTGCATGTTTATAGACTTGTTTGTGTGTGTGTGTGTGTGTGTGTGTGTGTGTGTGTGTGTGTGTGCGTGTGTGTGTGTGTGTGTGTGTCTGTGTGTGTGTGTGTGTGTGTGTGTGTGTGTGTGTGTGTGTGTGTGTGTGTGTGTGTGTGTGTGTGTGTGAATGTATAAGTGTGTATGTGTCAATGTGAATTGTGTGTGTGTGTGTGTGTGTGTGTGTGTTTGTGTGTGTGTTAATGTGTATTATGTGTGAGTTTGTCTGTGTGTGTCAATATGAATTTGTGTGTGTGTTCAAATATGGATTTGTGTGATTGTCAATGTGAATTATGTGTGTGTGTGTGTGTGTGTTTGTGTGTGTGTGTGTGTGTGTGTGTGTGTGTGTGTGTGTGTGTGTGTGGGTGTGTATGTAAATGTATGTGTCAAGCGTTTGTGCGTGCGTGTGTGTCCCTGCTTCCTTACTCCGGGCTTCGGCTCCGGTGACATTCCCTCTGAGCAGACAGAAAGCCGTTGAACAAATGGAACAGAGAATTGTTAAATGAAATGTTGGTAGTGAACAGCGCCAAGGCTTTCTATTAACATTGTGATGACTGGTGACAGTCTGGGTGTCTTTGTCAGTGGCCCGGACTTGTGAAAAGAGACCATTTTTGCATGTTGGGTCATCCTCTGTGATTGGCGGAACAAAAGTGTTGTTCTGAGTGGCTTTAGCGCTGAATGGTGCAGAATATATTTTTTAGGATTTTATTTTTCCGAATCATGAACAATCTCCCTAAATCCCTAGCTGCTTGCAGAGCCAGGTGGATTAGATCGATAAGCTTGTGCAAATTAACCTGCTATATATGTTATTGTTTCAGCATTAGTCACAATCATTGAGTTGCTTCATTGACTTCTTCAGAGATGCAAAGAAATGCAAAATGTCAACATCAGCAGGAAAGAAAAATGGCCATCAAGTAATTAACTACTAATGAAAGTGGAAAAGGATTAATATTTACCACAAAACCATGACTCTGAAATTATCCTCTTCCCAAAATGCCAGGGTCAATGGCCGCCGGTTCATGCAAATGTTAGCTGAACCGGTTAAGGTCTTCTCCTCTCTATTGTGTAGCGTCACAAGGCCACGTGCCACGGCCTATTGTTCCTGGAAGAAAGTCCCGAAATGTGTTCACAAAACACTTGCGATAAGCACGCGCACCGCGTTCTCCCAGACGTCGTCTGTTGCGTGTATGTTATTTTCCGTTGTAGAATCTTTTCCTGGATTAGTGGTTGCTATTCACTCTCAGGATAGCTAAGCTTAGCTCCTTATCTCGCCTAGATTAAAACGAACATGTCTAGACATCTCAATTAGCAAAAAAACCCAACACAATATTTAGTGACGGTTGGGCTTATCGGCTCTGTGTTTTGCTATTAGCCCACTGGCATGCTTTGACTGCACCGTCCTCATAAACCGGTGACAATTCCATTAATATCTTTCTGCCTGTACCTAGACTGATGTCTATATTTCCATTAGCGCTGGTGATTGTGTCTCTCTGAGGAGGTAATGGCATATTCCATGATGGTGATTAGTGTTGACTCCCACTCTACCCAGACGGCTGCACTGTCACCGGCTACTCTTGTTGTCTCATTGTTCTGCTGACGCGCACCAAGCTCCAGACAATGGATGTCAGCCTCCCCCATAATGGGCCATGGACAGGGGCGGTGCTGGTGGTGGTGTAGGAGATGGGGTGGTGGTGGTGGTGGTGGTGCTATAGGAGGTGGGTTGGTGGAGGTGGGGTGGTGGTGGTATAGGAGGTGGGGTGGTGGTGGTGGTGTAGGAGGTGGGGTGGTGGAGGTGGGGGCCGTGCTGGTGGTATAGGAGGTGGTGGGGTGTTGGTGGTGGTGGTGAAGGAGGTGGGGTGGTGGTGGTGTAGGAGGTGGGGTGGTGGTGGTGGTGTAGGAGGTGGGGTGGTGGTGGTGGTGGTGGTGTAGGAGGTGGGGTGGTGGTGGTGTAGGAGGTGGGGTGGTGGTGGTGGTGGTGTAGGAGGTGGGGTGGTGGTGGTGGTGGTGTAGGAGGTGGGGTGGTGGTGGAGGTTTTTGGTGGAGATATACCACGGGTAAAAGCATGTCTCACCTCAGGCTGTGAAAGTGTGCGACGGTAACCACATGGCTTTGAGATCCACGTCCATTACGGACAGTGTCTGCTGAGGCTCACACGGTCGTACTTATTATAAGAAGG
>NC_082386.1:12003104-12011591 GCF_031168955.1 Gadus macrocephalus
CAGGGAAATGTGTGTTGGGCTTAACCGGAATAGAGAATGAGCTTTCCCAGAGTTCCTGGTTCCTATTTAATGGCGCATGCCCCAAAATGCATCAGCTAGCACGCGGCGGAGACGGCTCATGCATTTCAAATCACTCTGACCTGCTCCTGATTCAGATCAGCTCTGTTTCAGACCTGGCTTAACCGGATGTCCACCAAATGACTTCTCCTGATTCAGTATGCAACGGGAGGGAGGGAGGCTGGAGTGATTGAACAAACCTCTCAGCATCTCACGGTACTCCCCACCAACACAAGCTACCACCTCCCAGCATGATGCCTTCATAGCTCCTCCTCCCTTCATCCCCCCCCCCCCCCCCCCAGGACAGACACTTTGGGCGTTTCGGCTCCTCCTAGCTGAGTGTTTAGGTGTCCTTGAGCAAGGCACCTAACACTCACTTCTGCCAATGAGCTGGCTGTCACCTTGCATGTTTGACACCGCAACTTGGTGTGTGAATATGTGCACGAATGGGAGAATGTCAGGCAATAATTGTAAAGCGCTTTGAGTGGCCACTGCTTAGAAAAGCTGTTGGTAAATGCAGTCCATTTACCATTTACACTCAGGAAGTCCCGGTCAGGCCGCTCTACCGTCCAGTTCTCTGCTTCTCATCACAGAGCCGGGGAGCGAGCGTGAGGGACAGAGACAAAGTTGTGTCCCCAAGGGGCACTCCCTCTAGCATGCAGGCAGGGGCACACCCCCCCCCCCCCCCCCCCCTTGCCATAACAAGGCCACGGAGCATCGCACTACATCTGTCCCCAGAGTTTCATAAAGACCAGCGCTGACAGGCTGTAAAGCAAACAGCAACCCTCTGGCCCCTGGGCTGGGGGGCGCCGACCCCTGGCACCCCGGGCCCCTCCCACCCTTCTCTCAGCCCCACTCCCCCTGCCCTCTCCCTGTGTCTGACGTTGACTCCCTCATCTGCTTCCTTCTACCCAGTCCCCTCTCCATGCATGAAGACCGCTCTCTGTCTCCCCCGCCCACCCCCCCCACCCCACACACACACACACACACACACACACACACACACACACACACACTCACACACACACACACACACACACACACACACACACACACACACACACACACACACACACACACACACACACACACACACACACACGCATCAGAACAATGGCGCTGGTGAGAAACATCTTCTGCAGAGAGTGCCTTGATCATTGGCATTGTGTTGACGGCATACACTGCATATGTCTCTGAAGAAGCCATACGTTGTCCCCCCTTGCACTTGTCAGTCATAGATCACTCGGACAATAAAAGGAGGGATATGGTCGGGGGATGGGCGCATGCATGCATATGCTTCGTGATTTCTTCTTCGTCGTGTGTGTGTTGACCGTGGGGCCTATCACCTGGTGGGTCGATCAAATGTTTCTAGTGAGGCATAGCGTGAGCAGTTTCCACTTGGATTGTGTTTTATTAAACTCTTTGTTCGAGTATTGTTAACCCGAGGCCATTTCAATATCTGAATGCACACTTGGTTTTTGTAGTCATGGTTGTTTCATTGGATCGTATCCTAGTTTTTCTCCTGATGTGCTGGTATCACTGTTCAGGTTTGGGTCATCGGGTTTCCTGCTGCTGAATCCCTTACTGGCTGTGACTGTTACTCAGACCAAAATTTTCCCTCCAGGCATTTGAACTTTTGACTTGCATTTTTTTCCAATGAGGACCATGAACAAGTCATGACACACCATGAAAGGTCAATGCGGTCAACGTTTTACTGTTGATAAATGATTCTATTATTTTTGGGAAACTTTCTGGTCATCTTTCTGAAGGCTTTTTTCTGCGAGGAAGACTTATTGATCATCATCATCATCATCATCATCATCATCATCATCATCATCATCATCATCATCATCATCCCGGTAACCTCCTCCCATCCTTCTGTTCCCCACGAGCATTGAGCATGAAGCCATACAGGAGAAGGCTGGCAAGCCCTCAGAAACCTCCAGCCCCCTAACAGAATAGCAGATGGGCTCCCTGCTTTGTGTGGCTCTATTTTATTAGCTCCCCTAAATCAACAGCCAACAATGCACTGAGAGGGGAAGGTATGGCATGAAGCGAGACACAGAAAGGAATTGATTTCCTCCATCTCGCCTTGCCCCTGAGGTGCGCTCGGGTTGGTCAGAGGGTGAGGAGGTGATGCTGATGAAAGGCTGTGTCGGCCGGTGATAACTCCCCTTCAATTTCTTTCACTCAGAACCGATGCATGCATGAAGCCAGACCGCAGCCTGTGGCACTTTCTCTCTCTCTCCGATTCCTCATCCAATTTGACACGGCTCTATTGAACATGGGCACAGCCTTTTTATGCAAATGTATTCCGCTTCAACCTGGCGGTGGAGATCTTTTGCATGTTGGTACAGTTAGGTTTTCAGTGTTAACCTGGATAGCTGTACAATATGTGTTCTGTAAGCCTCTTACGCTTGAGTGTACAGGAGCCTGTGATACGCTGTCGTGATTCATGAGCCATTAGACTAGCTCCGTGAGGCCATCCCAGGAAAAAGCAGAGCTTTTCTATGCTTCATAAGTGTACCATTATTGCATCCTATCCATGCCTACCCACGCATAAAGTAAAGGGCAGGCATTTAAAGCCTCAGCCACGTTCAGTGGCTGGGATTGAGTGTCGCCATTTATGTAATGTTCAAAAGTTCAAAGCGAATGTCCCGTCAACTCCACTCCACTGTCACACACCGCCCACTGAATGTCCTACCGACCCAAGGATATGGATCAAATAGAAACATCACAAAGACTGACAATAGTCATCGGGTTGGTAGGATTCAGTCTCTGTGTGTTCTGATCCTGGTTCATTTGTTAAAGCATATCACATGCTTCTTTTGAATCTCTACTTTTTGCATGTCGGTGCACATTTACCAAGACTCATGACTATTACTAGCAAGAGTTTAGACGGACCAAAAAGGTCAACTTATTGTCTCTTTATTGATCTGCTCTCCCTCAAAGGAAGGGTTACAGTCCCTGTGTCTCTCCGCGGTCTCTAAGTCCATTGGGCTGACGGCATTAAGAGGCACTGCATTAAGCCAGCGGATCGTTGTTTGCCCACCGTTTCACTCCCGGTGATCACCTCCGGGCGTCCACGGAGCAGAGGCCTCATAAACATTTATGTATCGGCCGTGGGCCCCTGTCTCTGGTCATCACTCCGACGGGCCAGAGCCTGGTGCCCCCTTTACACCTCTTAAGAGACTCCCCTGTTCTGGTGTGCGTCTCCAGCTCAGTTTGTGTGCACAGCTATGTTTGTGTTGACGATGCAGCCTGTGTGTGTGTGTGTGTGTGTGTGTGTGTGTGTGTGTGTGTGTGTGTGTGTGTGTGTGTGTGTGTGTGTGTGTGTGTGTGTGTGTGTGTGTGTGTGTGTGTGTGTGTGTGTGTGTGTGTGTGCGTGTGTGTGTGTGTTAGCGGGGCCCCTCGCTAAGCTAGCGCATAAGCTGTGGGAGGCTGTGAATAGTAATCGCAGGCCGCGCAGTGGTCCGCTGTGGGGTTCCACGCTTCCTGGAGCAGATTGTTCCTTTCACATTGGGGGTCTTATCTTGTGTTCTTCATGCGGGGAGCCTTATCGTATGTAAATAGTATGGCTCCCGGCTCTGAGAAACTCTCAGTTGTGGTTTCTTTTCTACTTTCTCTCGACCCTCTCACGAGCTGAGATGGACGCCCCGGGGAGACGAGGCTGTTTGAATCCACTGGCTACCTTCTCTTCAGTGCAGGCTCTATTTGAAGTCAAAGCACTCAAAACAACTTAAAATATAACTTTGTGTGTTTGAAGGATTGCCCAAGCGTTTGCTCCATTGTTTTCCATTGTCGGCTTCTTCAAAGCACACTGAGGTTTGAAACATGCACACATGCCTGGAGTGCTTGATCCCCGGTCAGACGTAGCTCCTCCGTCTAAACATTCCCAGGAGGAAAATGCGGTCAGAGACCACAAGCAGACCACTCACACGCCTGGAACCACATCCAGAGCATTTAGAGGCTTTTCCCCCCAGCATTTCATGACTATTTTATTAGAATTGTTCCGTTCTCTCATGTGAAGCATTCACCCTAAAACCACAAGGAAGTGAGTTTCTTGACTAGAAATGTCCTGGGGGGCGGAGGGGGGTAAACTTTTTGAAGTTTGTTGAGATGAGTGGGACCCATGGGGAGATAAACCTACAGGAAATGATGCGTCATATACACTCTGGGCAGGAACAACTCAATAAGGGAGAGTAAACTGACGGAGACTCTGCCTGACTAACCAACGTCGCTCATTTGTTACATTTACGGCATTTAGCAGACGCTTTTATCCAAAGCGATAAAAGCGTCTGTACATTTGTCAGAAGATAGCGAAACAATATATCGCTGTCTGTCGGTACAGTAAGGAGGTTCATAGAACCAAGTGCCAAGCACTAACAATTGTTAAATTAACCCATTCCCCGTGTACAAAAAAGATAGCTAGAATAAGACGCTAAACAATGCTAAGTGCTATGTTTAAGTGCAAGGACACACAACATACATAAGTGCCTACATTAAGTGTACCAGTTCTTCATTGGTTCTTCATGACTTTGTGTCCTCACAAGTTCTCCAATAGTTGCAATACTAGTTGCAGTAAAGTTCACAACCTCTCTGTTCTAAAAGGGTGATACGATTGTTGATTGGCTGGCTCTACTTGTTATTGACCTGGCTCCCACTCTCTCTCTCTCTCTCTCTCTCTCTCTCTCTCTCTCTCTCTGTGCTCTGCAGGATCCTGGCTACGCGGCGTTCCTCCTAGAGCAGATCCAAGCACCCGGGGGCCATGACGCAGGGAAAGGCTGCTGCCAGGTATGCTCCACGCCCCTCCACCAACTGAAACAGGAGGCGCTGCAGACGATCCACAGCCCGCTTCAGCTCTCCTACAGCGCCGACATGCCAGCGCTGTCCACCGGCAGCTTCCTGAGACAGCCCTCCAGGATCACCGTCTCCTCGTCCGCTAGCGAAGGAAAGCCGCCCGCCAGAGCCCAGGCCCAGTCCCGCCCCGCCCTGCCCCCCGGGGAGAGGCAGAGGGGGCTACCCTGGCCTCAGGTGTCCTCCTCCTCCTCCGTCACGCCGCTGCCGTCGGGCCCACAGACCAGCGTCCAGGTGGCGGTGGGCGGGGGGCAGCTGACGGGGACGGTGAGCTCGGTCACCATCCAGGCCCAGCAGTACCTGGAGGGCATGTGGAGCATCTCCCGCGTCAACCACTTCCTCCCGCAGCCAGGCCCGGTGGGTTCCCAGCGCTCTTACATTTACAACTCGCGCATTAGGCAGACGCTTTTATCCAAAGCGACTTGCAATAAGTACACTGGTCAGAAGAAGGAGAACCAATATATCGCCGTCGGTACAGTGAGGATGTTCATAGAACCAAGGATAAGATGCTACTCCATGCTAAGTACTATTTTTAAGTGCCAGGACCTAAAACATACAATAAGTGCGTAGGAGGGGTGTGGGGAGTCTAGATGAGCCTCATGCGGAAGCTGGTGGGCGACTCTGCGGTCCTGACATCGGCCGGGAGCTCCTTCCACCACTGCGGTGCCTAAACAGAGAAGAGTTGTGCCTTTGATGCATCTGGCACTTACTCTTATGACATCCCACACAGTCCATTTTACAACACCTCTTAGCAGGGGATGTGTGAAGTCACACATGTAGACTTTCTTATTTTAATATGACAAACTAAAGAAAGAAGTTAGAATACAGGAAGGCTTGACTCATCACTTCACTTCTCGGGGGAGATGAGCCAGCAGGGAGATGTGTTTCACTGCAATTAGTGTGAGTGGAGCAGAGGGAATATCTTCAGCTGGGGGGTGACCAATAAATACCAACAGAGTAGTCATCCTCATGAGCGCTGCACAGATAAGATGTGAGTGTGGGAGCTTCTCCATGAATTCTGTAAGTGGCGTGCCTTAGTGCTGGTCAGGTCTTGCCGAGTCAATATAATTGCTCCAAACAGGGCCTTTAGGGAGATGTGTGTGTGTGTGTGTGTGTGTGTGTGTGTGTGTGTGTGTGTGTGTGTGTGTGTGTGTCAGAGCTCCACCACTGACCACTGACCCCTCATACCTCAGCAGTGAAGGAGCTGGGGGGAGGGGGGGGTTGGAGGGGAGGATCTCAGGTCAGAGGTCACCGCAGCACTAATCTGCTGACCGGCTCCTCGAGGGTGTGTCAGCACGACCACCCCAGAGCCCCTCACACGCCCTGGCCGAGCGGGACGAGAGAGGGGAGGCCGCTGGCTCTTTTGATGTGACCTCAACCTGCGGATCTTTGATGAGTTTCCCCCTCATATTGCGGTTCTGGGAGCACAGCGCTCACACACTGCCGCGCGGTTGTGTTTAGCCCATGCATCTAAATGATCCATGCTGTTTGGGTTTCATTAAACGTGATGCTACGGGATCGGTGAGGAGGGATTTCCCCGTCCCAGGCTGTGTTGCCCCCCCCCCCACACACACACCAGGCAGACGCAACCAGCCAGCCGCTCGTACCGACTTGATCCATGCCTCGCCGTTTTAATATCAGCCGTAGGCGTTGCGGCATGACCTGCACTCGTGGGTTCTCACTACCTTTGCTTTGGCGATGTTTTAAAGGGTAATCATTGATCCTTTGTCCTCGTCAGCGTTGCTCCTTTGCTTTCTGTTTTCCTGGAAATTAAACACATATTTTAACTTGTCCGGTTAATGTCCACAAATGCCATTAGACGCAGTTTATGGGCGGACACCAGAAGCTTTTAACAGCGTGTGGGCAATCTTGGGCAAATCAAAGGGCCGGCATGAAAGGAAAGGGGCTGACTTGTGGACCTAACTCGGTTTCTAAGAAGCAATTAGAGGGTGCCCCTGATGCATCTCTCAGCACCTCCTGGGTGAGTCTGGGGCCTCCACAGAGTGGTCAACATCTTCAGTTACAAAAGGGTTAGAACCAAATGGTCTCCTCTCATTTCTCTTTTAAAGCCGATTTCTTTAGTAAGGAACTGGATGCTTCAGAATGATCAAACCCTCTCCAGACCCCGTGGATGGGGAGTTCTGCTCGTCTGCATCGCACAAGCTTGAAGTCCCGCTTGCGTCTTGGTTTGCGCTGTGTTGTTCAGACAAAGGGTGGAAGATGATGTGCTAGACTGCCAGCCCATGGAGCGTATTTATCACGCTGCCCGGGCTCGCTGTCACCCCTGCCTATTATAGGGCACCTTGAATCTCTCTTTGGTAGAAAAGCCTCTTGTTGGTGCTTTGAATAAAACGTGTAATGCTTTGAACGCAGCCGGAATAATAATTGCCTCTTCCCCAGCCTGGAAAAAAATCACAATATCTGAAGTAGTGATTATAATTCCACTCTTCTAATATTTAATCGGGACTTTGCTTTTGTCAAGCAAATTATCCATTTTCTCCAACTGAAATCGTGTGGTTTCCACTAAACCCAAAGAATCAACCCCCATATCACGTTATTTATTCAATGATTGTTGCTGCTTGTTGCTTGCAAGTAAAGATGTATAAAAGAAAGCGATTTTTTTTTTTTTATTAAACCTAACTATCATTATGGAAAGTCACACTGCGAAGAACACATTATTGTTGCTTACTCTGTGTGCACAATCAATGCAACCATCTGATTGATCCAAACCCTGGACTGGATCACTTTGCCGCGTTGGACCCAGGACCACATGGGCACTTCTCTGCTCTCGGCCAATGGTAGTCTGAGTGTGTGTATTGGTGTGTGTAGTGGGTGGTGCCAGGGGGAGCGCGGGCCGTGAACCCTCACCTGATTGAAACGCAACAGACTGAAGGGCGGCTCCATCTGGCCCTGAGTGACTGATGTCACCAAAGGAGGAAGACGAGGAACAGAGACGCAATGGAGAGAGACAGAAGTCTCCCATTCTTGCCAAATGATTTTTTGTTTTTTTATATGTTTCGATTTTCTGTTAAGAGGTTCTGTGCAGTGCTATTTATAGCAGGCATAATGTTGATATACATTATAAGAGCAGGGAGCTAAATGTCATATAAAATTGTATTGACGTTTTAGTCCTTTTCTCATACGGTCAGACTGCCCGTGCGCCGTGGATGTGAGAAGTCAATACTCTCTCTCACTCGGTTTCTCTGGTAACTAGGGCCAGCCATGTGTGACAGGATGGATTATAGGAGCCAATTTCACCTCGGCTGTAATACTGCCTTGATCACTGGGTCCTAAGGTTGTCGCTGCGTAGACCCCATATGCAAAGTCGGGCATCTGACTGGTGCTAATGCAATTTTTGGATTTAATTCATAAACACGTTGGTTGTTAATCAACAGAAAATATTTCTGTATTTTTAAAAAATGCACGTCTTAATCACATTATCAAATGTAACATTTAGTATAAAATTTACATTTAAACTAAAATGATTTATTATTTATAATTAAATATATATATTTAAGCAATATAGTAGGCTGCGAGTGGGGTAGGTAAGGGATATTCTTCACGGGTGGTGTT